>NC_022012.1:6479864-6511312 GCF_000317375.1 Microtus ochrogaster | reverse complement strand
AAAAAAAGGAAAAAAAACAAAAAAAAGAAAGACAAAAGTGAAGTTATAGAAATAAATTCATTCAGATGAACTAAACAGAAAAAAAAGAAATCAAGAATATTTTCCTGAGTTCTCTGAAACCTCTGAAGGACTCCCTTCTCCTTAGCTCTTGTCCTGACTTGAAAGAAGTGGACCAGCTGTCTAACCTTGATGTTTTTAGACTCTTGGCACCATTTTCATTCATTCAGGACAAACTACACTAGAGTTTGCATTTGTCTTGCCTTTTGGAATATATATAGTCTAAATACTTAAAATAATTTGGATTCACATAACCTGCCAGTGCCTGGGTCACCCATAGACAGCAGTGCAGCAAATGGCTCAGAGCCATGTGCAAAGAAAACATATCTGCAGGTGTCCTGTATTTCTTTCTTTAGAAGCCTGCTAGTTATTGAACTTTTATTATTGGACTTGGTGTTTATCAATATGCTACAAATCTGTGGTATAAGCCACTCATATTTAAATTCCCTTTGGAAAATGTATCTTTCTATTAAAATGGGACAACATTTAGACTCTGCTAAGAAAATATATATTGTAGATATTCTACATTCTACTTAGACTGGGTGTGACAAAAAGCAATAAGAATAAAATATTCTTGAATAATTTTGGAGCCAAGATAAATAGAACTTTAGACACTGTTAGTTCTTCTTCTAAAATAACTGAAACATAAATTTTTAAAAAAAGTTAATGCTGTAGGAAGTCTTACAGCTAGTGGTTACCCGCCTACTGGGGCATGGTCTCTTTTTTTTTTTTTTTTTAGTTTTTTCGAGACAGGGTTTCTCTGTAGCTTTGGAGCCTGTCCTGTCCTGGCACTAGCTCTTGTAGACCAGGCTGGCCTAGAACTCCCAGAGATCCGCCTGCCTCTGCCTCCCGAGTGCTGGGATTAAAGGCGTGCGCCACCACTGCCCGGCTTGGGGCATGGCCTCTTATATATGCCGATAGAGAGCCTGCGTCCTCCCTCTTTTCTGACCTCTCTGTTTTGGTTGTGGATTTTGTTTTCTGAGCTTTCTTCCAGCAAAGGATTCTGATTTCTGAGTTTAATCCTAAATAAATAACAACCTATTTCTCAATTCTGAGTTAGTGTGGGATTTCTTTTAAGCATCCTTCTTCAAGTTAGCATCCAGATGGTGGAATATACCACCAAATATACCATTTTTCAATGTGCTATTATATTTGTAGTAGACAATAAAGATGCAATTTGCTGAAGAGTAAGTTTCACTTGAAGTACAACAAATGAAGCAAGTCAGCTAGTTTTGTGGTTGAATGTAGAATGCCCCACAGGCTCATGTATCTGAAGAGTTGTTCCATGGTTTGTGGTACTATTGAGTGGGATAGTCATGAACCCGTTAAGGCCTAGAGCCATATTAAAGGGAAGACATGCTGGGTGGGTGGTGAGGTTTTGTATACTGGCCCCTCTTCTTGTCCTCTCTCTATTTCCAGTGTGTGGATGAAACTGTGACTAGCCAATTTCCTGCTCTTGTCACCATCCCCCTGCTTATTACTTTGCCTTCCACACCATGATGGACCCTATCTTTCCGGTGCCATAAGGAAAAATATAAGCCTGGCCCTTCTGTAAGCTTCTTTTGATCACAGAGTTTTATCACAGCAACAAAGGGAAAGTGATGCAGCTACTGAAAGTGAGAAAACATACATTAGTCAAGCTGTGGTGGCACACACCGTAAATCCAGTACTTGGGAGGCAGAGGCAGGTGGAATAGAGAAGTCCTTCAATTGGCTTTAGGAAATTGGATTGAAACATTTCCTTGTAACCTTACAATTTTGTCCTTCGTGAGGTCTTCCTTCTACTGTGTTTTGCTACATCATCACTAGATTCTGGTGACATTCTCTTCGTGCAGCTCACAGAACTGGCTCACTATTTTTGGAAGCAACTTATTAAGTTGTTATCAGGGAGAGTAGTTCTGGGCAGAATCCATCCTAACCCTGCCAATGAAACGCGATATTTTCTGAATGAGTAAAAGTCTAAAAATTTCCAACCTTCTGTTATCCTGATTCTTTTCTGCATCTAGATGAAGAAAAAAATAATTTTCTAAGCCTTTAAACATTTGGCAAGCTCTGTCCTTCCAATTCTGCCTTGAACTCTTTTCTCATTGTTTCCAGGGGTGAATAATGTGAACAGCAAACACCTACCCTGCACCAAACCTCTCCTGTTTCACGTTCTCCTTATGGCTTCTAACTTGGTGTGGGATTATCTTTGCTCAACTTTCTACCTGCCCCACTTTGCTGGCTGAATGTGGCAGCAGGTAGCCCATCATTTTGATATTACTAAGTTTCTTCAGTTGTTCCTTTCAGTGGGCTGTTACTCCCTAATAATGATCCCATGTCTTGCTTCCACAAACATCTCAGTAACTGATGAGCTCCCTATTGTTTATGGACAGCTGCAAAAAGATGTGGAACCCTGCTACTCCCTTTCCTTACACAATGCCCTCTGAAGGAGCTGACAGGCTGGAGGTTTGAATTACTTAAGGCTTTCTCAGATCCTGGAGATTGAAGTGAAAAAGAAAAAGAAAAAATAAACAAGAAAGCTCTCATTGCTGTGAAAGTAAAGGGACTTCTAATTTAAAAAAAAGAAAATCTGGAGGAAGTATTTCAGAGGACTGTGTACCAGGATGCTTCTCATGAGCCCTAGAGGATCCAGCTCTTTGTCCTTCAATAGCTTTTTGTATTTATTCATACCCGAAAAGAACATTCAGTGTGCAGGATTCTCAATGCATTGTAGGGAAAGACTAAAGTTGCCAGCCATCATGGCTGCACTTATATAAGAACTGAAATAGGGCCCCGGTGCTGTGAAGCCCTGCTTGGTCAGTGTGACAGTTTAGTTTGCACCTCTAATGGTGAGATATAACTTTAACTATGATACACTAAGTGTGAATAAGTGTAAGAAAGTGACTGTGACAGGCATCTTATTCAGCCCAAGAACAATGGTGATATAAACATAGAATGTCTGTGGCTAGAAAAGATGGCAGCATCCATAGGTTCACATTATCCTTGTCTTGTGTAATATTTTAAGGTTTATAAATGCAAATTTACACAAAATTATTAAAGTCTTTTTACATCTGTGTGGATGTAACTTGTTCTGCAGTTCTGAATTTGATCTTCAGCATAGCAAACAAATTTCTTATAATAATAAATATTATATAAGCTTATCGGTAGGCCATGTCCAAAAGACATATATGCATGACAAGAAAATTTCTTGTATATGCTGGGGTTCCACTCCCAAGATAACAGAGTGCATATTTATATGCATTCTAAATTGAAAAAATGTCAACAATTTATGGCATTTTTTAACTGTTTCCAGTTAAGGATATCCAACCCATGTTACCCATAGTTCATTAACTTAGTGATTATTTCACTAAAATATTGTCTTTAAAAATACAAGATATCTTTGCCTTACTAATGATGTTGTAACATCTAATGGCCGTCTCTTTTTGACATGAAGGATTTGTGCCCTTTCTCAATGACTCTATTTTCACCGATTTTCTTATACCATATATACTATGTTCAGTGAATGGAAGGAGTTTTGATATCCTTTTGTTGAGAAAATAGCCAATCATTAATTTGTTTGGAAATTTGTTGGGAAAGATATTACCCATAATATACAATGCTTAGTTCTTTCAAAATTATTATTAAATATTCTCTAGGAGCAAGGACAAAAAATGTTAGTAGCATTGCCACACAATCATTAAATAAGCTAAGTCATATTGAACATTCTATGCTTGAAATCCTATTGTTATATCAAACACAGATTGTAATGCTGCACACAAATTGGCATCAATGCTGAGACATTTGCCAGTATTGGTAAAGATTTTAATTGTCTGAATGACATCTGTCTCTGGCAGTTGCTTTACATTCAAACTGCTTCGGGTTTTCAAAAATACATTACACAGCTATAAATGCTTAATTATTATATTTTAATTTACTAAACTTTGCCTAAGAAGAATAGTTCTCAATGATTTATAATCTCTGCTTAGCTGTATAGGGATTTTAGTCATAAGCTTCAGTCCTAGGTTTTACTAAACTGTAAGATAAAGATGAATACTAACTTGCAGGCATGGCTAAATGGGGAATAAAATATTGAAAGAAAATACCCAGGTTATGAAATATTTAAGAACTTGTTATGAATTGAGCCTTTCATTGTAAATAGATTTATTTGTGTGTTTTCTCCATGCAAACACTTTGTAATCAATAACAGCTTTTAAAAGTAGTAGCATTTAATAGACAAAAATCCCTGGGTAAATGCAAATATATATTTTTGTGCATATATCCATGTATATAAATATATGTATATATATAATTTATATACATTAATGTACATTTGAGAAGGAAATTTTGAAGAAAGCAAATTGCAACTGTTTGTTTAATGAGGGAAAAAGACGCTAAATTAGTAATCTACACATTCTTAAAAGGACAGGACAAAAGATGTGAAAATTTGGAAATACTTAGGAAATAAAAAACAAGCTCTGTGGAAACTTGCTTTATTCTGAGGTCATCATGACATCATTTGATGACAGACAAGGTGTCCTGATGACATCTCTGTAGGGGGAAACACAGCAAAGCCTTGCCATGGTTTGGGTTAACGGACTGTGTAGCAGTGAACAAAACTGTATGCACATGGATGAGTGACAATGATGACAGGCACCTGCCAAGGTTGTCTCGGAAACCACTTGCAAATTCATGGGGCAGTCTTTCCCACTGCGTTCTCACCATGGCAAACACTTACCAAATGTAGATCTCATTAAACACTCTCTATGAGTTGAAGCCAGGATAACACTTAAAAGGGGATATCCCTGGGTTAAAGATGAAGGTGAACTGAGTTCATTTTTGTGCCTCATGAAATGGACTCACTGAATTCAGTGTGCTTTGATAAAACACAAAAATAAAAAGTTCACTTGCAGTTATTGGCTCTGTCTACACTACAAAAAGGAAAGATTATTGTATATGTTATCTTACCATAACTGCTTAATCTAACTTTAAAAAAAAAACACGAAAATGTAATATATATATATATATATATATTAATTACATGATAAAATTAATTTTGCCAAATTATTTATTTAAATAATCTCCAGTCCCAAAGACAATGTCCAAAGGTGTTTTGCTTTGGAAGTCATATGTTGAATATTATAGTTGGGGTTTGTGCTCCTGACTCAGTCTCTTCCATTGACTGAAGTAAAACAGAGAACTTTTGCTTTACAAAGAGCAACTTTTGTTTTTAAAAGCCACCAAGTTTGTTTAAAGCTACATATATTGTATTGAGACAAGATATTAGTGGGTACTATTGAATGAATTCATAAAGAACTTAGAGAATAAAAGGACGTACTATAGAGTTTGTACTTCATTAGCCACATGAGCTGGAAAGAGCATTACCTAAGAAAAAATCATCAACCATAAACATATTATACACTTTGTAGGTATTGTCTTCTGTCTGCCTGTCTGCCTTCCTGTTTGTCTCATTATATACCTTAAATAAAACTACGTATTTTGTGTCCTAAACAATTGTAAAAGGAAGAAAATAGCATAGCTTGCTTTTGAATCCTATAAAGCCTACTGTAGCTTTTTAGGAAAAAGCGAAAAACAAAGAAGTAAGATAAAACATTGAAACATTTTGTAGCTGAGGACATTATTCTCTTCATGAACTTAAATGATGATTACCAGGCAGGTCCTTAGATGCCAGGATCAAAGAGCTTCTTCCTGGTTTGAAATGAGTCAAGAAAAAGCATCTCACTGGAGGGGCTTTCCAAAGCTGCAAGGCTTATATCACAAAAGATGTTATTAATTATTATGTATGCCTACTAGAATATATATGGCAGAGGTTAGAGTAATAACTATACACAGAGTTACTGTGACATTACTGGAAATAAACCTCATCTGTCTGCATTAGCCTCTTTTCTATTAGGGAGATAAAACACTCTAGAGAAGCAGGCTAAGGAAAAAGGGTTAGTGTTGGCTTACAATTCCAGGGAAATACAGTTTGTCATGACAGGGAAGGCACAAAAGCAAGACTGGTGGCAGACAGGCAGTAAGAAGGACAGACATAGTAGGGGCCAGAAAATAACATGGAGAAGACCTCAGTGATGTACTTCTTCCAGCAAGTCTCCATCATCTAAAAGTTCTGCAACCTCCTGATACAGCATCAGAAACTGAGGACCAACTGTTCAGACACATGGTGGATAGTTTATATTCAAAGAGCACTTGTATAGTAGAAACAGGATACCTATCTTCCTGGTCAAATTTTCCAAATCACCACATCATTCAGAATTGGCTCTTGGAGCATGTATGGTGTTCTGTGGTGTAAGAGATGCACAAGTTGTATATGTTGAGTGGAAAAGTGAACCATGTTGTTATATTTTCAATATTCTGAGATTAGGACTAGTATTTATCTCTCAATTTATAGTACAAACTTAGACAAGTATTCACAAATATGAATTCCTGTAACTAGAACAGTAGATATTCTGTATTAGAAGTCAACAGCTTGAAAGTAGGAAAGAATTCTGAAGAAGGCTTCACTAACTAACAAGTCAATGCATGGCTGTATTCCAGGGACATCACCGGACAAAGGTCCCATCAGGTAAAATTTCTAGTTGATGACTATATCTAGTGGACACTAAAGACTTTCTTGAGCTTATGAAATATGTGCTACCATACTTGCTAGAATAAAGGAGCAGAAATAGATTATATGTATGTATATTATATGTATATGTGAAATCAGCAATCACAGATTTGTCGTATTTTCCTTATGAAAAATAAACACAACAACTTATACAAATTTGGAAATCAATTGGATTTCATTGGGACTAAAACTCCAACATCATAATTTATTGAATTATTATTAGTGTTAAGTTACCATATTCATTGACTTTATGATTAAAGTAACTCGCCTTTTTTTGGTGAAAAAAGTGTTGTTCTTGTTAGGTTGATTTTGGTGTGTAATGATGAATAAGATTTGTTACTGATTGCACTTTTCAAATAAACACACATTTTCACTAATTTATTCAATCCATATAACATTAGGCATCCTAAATAACGCAACATTCCATTCTTTGATGGAGAAGGGCCATTCTTAGAGTGCAGCAAGATGATGCAAGCACATAATAGAAACCATTACAGTAAAAAATATTACAAAACTAACAATTTAGGTACTACTTCTGGAGGTTTAACTTGGAAAAACTAATGCTTTTCTCTGCATCTGAAAATCATCTATATAGACAGGGATGAACACAAAATAGAGATTCCTGTCACAACAGAGATGCCATCAGAAGAGCTGCAGGGTGTGTGGTGCTGAACTTTGGCCCAAAGGAAAGCCAGGCAGCACCACTAGTTTTGTTGACCGCTTTTGGGTGGGTTACTTAGTCTAGGGATTGTAACCCACCCTGCAGTCAATTATTCCAGGGTCCCGGAGAGGCACTATCTGGAAGATATGAGCTAAGAGAGAGGATGAGGCTAAGCGGGGGTTCCTGTCAAAGCCTCAGGTTATTAGAGATGGGGGTACAGCTTATATAGGGTAAGGAGTTGAGGGGTGGGCACAGGGGCCTGGGTTCTTGCTGCATGGTTCACGTTGGTTACATGGTCCAGGAGGTTACCTTCGGTCAGGTCACATAGGCCAGGAAGTCACGAGTTGACACACCTAGTTCTCTAGATAGTTTGGAATGTGGGGTGGGTTCCGCTAACAGATAGCTCTCCATAAACAGCCAATTTGGGTGTGGGGTAGGCTCTGTCAATAAAATGATTCCTAACACAATTAGGGGTGTGGGGTTCTCTGCAGACTCCCCAGGGTGATGGTTCCTGCAATAATCCTAGGAGGAAACAGCTCCTGACAGATCTGTAGAATCCCCAGGGTGATGGTTCCTGTAATGATTTTAGGAGGAAACTGCTCCTGACACAGTTCCTAACAATGCTTTGACCCTCTTCATGTAAGCTACAGTGAGACAATGGTGTTTTCAGTGAGCTTTCCCGGCCTCAGAGCGATGAGGGACACTGACATGTAGGACCTAGAGAAGAGATATACCACTCTCAAGACTCCAGAATTATTAATAGCTATATATAATGATTAAGATGAAGAAAATAAGTCCTCACAGGACTGAAGTCCAGGGGTAGATCATATCAATCTCTAAATGGATTCAACTCTAAGGTTTTCAAATATTTGCCAAAATTTTAGCTTTCACCATTGACTTTGTACCAAATAAATAGGCATACAAACTCAGCCAGACTAAGGATATAAATGAGAATATGTAATATGGGGTATTTATAAAGTTCTTAAAAAACTTAAATCCTGGATGCTAAAATAGCCTTATCCAAATTTTCAGTTCAATTTTAAAATGAAAATACTGTACAGTGAAGTAAAAATTAAAAGAATTTTTATGAAGCAATGCAAAATTATGTAACATGATTACTGAATTTAACCTCAGTAGTATAGTAGACTTCATTTGCATAGTAGACTATTTCTACTATTTGTACTTACACAAGTGAAAGTACTGAACTACAAATAAAGCAAAGGTTATATTCCACACTAAAAGCTGTAAAAAAAAAAATAAGATTAACATGGTAAAGTCCTATGGCACAATTATTTTTTTCTAACCAAAGACAACAACAACAAAACAAAATTAAAAAAAAAAGATAGAAGAACTAAAATGAGGAGAGAAAGAGACAGATAGAGGGGGGAGGGGGAAATTTTCAGGTAATTTGATTAACCTATTTAATACTCATGGACTCTCATTCCTAACTGAAGCACAGTCGGAAAAGGAAGGACCAAGCTCTTAGGGAATCAGTCCAACTCTTATGAAAAATAATGGGAAAAATAATTGGAAAGACGAAGTTTGCAGAAACTACAGAAGGTTAACCTAATACACAACAAATATGCATTATGTCTGACTAATTTTCTACATTATGGATCATATATCACATTAATTACAATTTAACAAGTTTAAGATGAAACAGGGGCTTCAGACTCAGAAAAAAAGTACCACAGTAAACTTGCAGAAAGATAAGCCATTAATACACCAAAATACAAGCTCCTTGATTCACTGTCAACTCAGTTTAGCATGTAAATATATGAGAAAATTTGTGCCAGTCATTGGACATCTTTATATCCCTCTATTCACCTTCTGCAGAGACAAGATATTTAGTTATCATTAAGGTAGTGAACAGTGATGTTCAATTTGTCTGAATAAGTCAATTCTAATGAGAATTCAGACATCTGGATGGTGACATCTTATAGACTGAAATAAACAACCACCAAACACAAAGCAAGGCATATTACATATACCAAATAAGCCTTACTTTAGTCTTGAAAATGGTGCTGACATTCAGCTGCACTGGGTGTTTATCCCAATAATCTTGTACTTTTTTTCCAAATAAATATTTACATATAAATTGCTTTGCAGAATAGGTTATCAGCCCAGAAGGTAAGAGAGACTTTGAATTAATTTTAATCCTACTTGATCTATGTAGCTCTTAAGTTTACTACTGAAATAACTTCTGAGAACTTCTAATGTTATAAATATAGTTTATATTCTCATTCCTTGGACTTTAGAGCTCTGAGTGGCTTCATCACTGTAGATCAGATTCACTTAATATGCATGTCTGTTCTTTGTGCCTGGAGTGTATGTTACCATGAAATTCAAAGACTTCCAAAGAATGGCGTCATGCTGATTTCTCTTGTGTTCCTAAATGCCACTTTCCAGTTCCATTTGTGGTAGATAGGTAAAGCTGGCATCTCAAACACACAGAGATGCAATGGCCCCTGGGAGTGAAGTAGGTAGTTCACACTTGTTTATAAAAGTTACAATAGTCTTTTCTCCATATTTCTCTGTAAAATACATTATGAACATAAGAGTAGTGTTAAGTTTCTTTTAAAAATGCTAACATGTATTTTATATAGTTGCATATCTAAAGTAAAACAGGAACAAATTGATTTTTGGAGATCTAAGGCAGTAAAAGTGACAATCAATATTTGCATGGTACCATGTAGCTTTCAAAGGACCTCAAACACACCACATTATTTATGCAGCAATTCTGCAATAAAGGTAGACAATCAATATTATTGATAAGATTCAAAGGACTAGAAATTTCTAAACTTATTTTCCTATAAAACAGTCCTTTGTTTTTACTGCTAATTGTTATATGCTTTATTAACACGACAATAAAAGAGATATCCAAATATATATTTTAAATCATAGCCATATTATCCATGTTTGTAGGTCGGAAAACATTAACTGCTGTCTTGGAATCTGTTGAATGCTGTTTTACCTACGCATAGAGGGTGAGACCACAGGAGGGGTTTTGAAACTCATTGCTGCAGATTCCCTCAGGAGGATCTTTTTCAATGTACAAACTGGGTAAGGTTTCTGAGTCATGGTCTTGGCCACCCACCATATGTGTGTATGTAGTAATATGAGTGGTGGGGCTGCTCCCCAGCACCCCGCTGCCCGCACGGCTAGCTTTATACCCAAAATAATTACACGGACACTGTATTCATTTAATCAATGCTTGGCCATTTCTATCTAGCCTCTTCTAGGCTAACTCTCGCACCTGGACTAGCCCATTTCTAATCATCTGTGTGTAGCACCCCAAGGTGCGCTTACCGGGAAGATTCTAGCCTATGTCCATCCTGGGTTGGAGCTTCATCGCGTGTGCCTCAGAGAGCAGCGCTCTCGCCTCTGCCCGCAAGAGTGGAGCATCGTGTCTCTCTGAGGAGCCTGCCCTCAAGAGGAGAGCTGTCGAGTCTGACCTCACTTCCTCTTCCGCCCAGCATTCTGCTCCTCCCACCTACGTTCTAACCTATCAGGGCAAGCAGCTTCTTTATTTAATCAACCAATGACCTTCCTCCATCATGTGTATATATACCCACTGCTCAAAAGGAAACCTGTTGCTGATTTTCTTCCTAATCAAGCATTACAATGGGATGATAGTAATTATATGACAAACCATCTGTATTTCTTATTAATGATATATTAGTCCTTTAAAATAAACTTAGTTCTCACTAACCTCATTCCATACCTTTAAATTCATTACAGTGAATAGTATATTAATAAATATGATATGCCTTAGTGTTTATTCCAGATAAAGCATACTTTGTTTATCAAACACTTAATACACTTATGAACTTGGAAGGAGTTGGAAGGATGCAATAAAATCATACAAGCATTATTTTGAGAAGAAAAGTTTAAATATGTGAAGGAAGATCAAATAGGTGCTGAGATGAAAAGGAACTTTGATAAAACAGAATACTTGAAAAAGTGACATTCTAGGTGCTCCAGAAAGAAGTTGCAATACCAGAGGAAACAACTCTACTCACCAGAGTCTGTGGTGCAATATTTTAAGTGAAGTGGCTATGTGCATATTTTTTGATTTGAAAGGATAAACAGGTGATGTGGTCTTTTAAAATTTGGGTATAGCAAGCACACATCTGTTTTTAATTAAATTCAATAGCAGCTCATGTCTAATTTGAATCCAGTTGTTACCTGAAGATAACATGAGAAACAGAAAATAGGCTCAAAACTCAAGACTTGTAAAAGTGACACATCTTAGTAGGTACTTATTTATACTGACACCTGATTTTTAAAAAACGGCCTGAAATAAATACTATGGAGAAAAAAAAACAGCATCTTCAGCAAATGATACTGGTCAAATAGAATGGCTACAGAGAGAAGAATGAAAACAGATTCATACTTATTACCAAGTACAAACTCAGTTGCAAATGAATCAAAGACTTCAAAATAAAGCCAGAAGCCTTGAATTTGATGAAGAGAAGGCATGGAATAGCCTTAATTTACTGGCGCAGGAAAAGACTTGCTGATCAGAACACCATTAACTTTGACACTAAGACCAAAAATTAGTAAACAGATCTCATGAAAATATAAAAACTTCTGTGTGGCAACTTTACAGGTTTTTGCATATATATTATGGCTTCTCGTTTTGGGAATCTTTTTGTATAAAATGTGTGTGTCTCTGTATCTATGTTTTCTGTTTTTCTCTCGGTTCTTTTTCTGTTTTTTGTTTTGTTCCATTTTTATTTATTTACTTTTGTATTATCTTATTTAATTTACTTTATAATTATTACTTAGAGGTCTAATTGTTTTCTAAGAAGAAATGCAAAAGGTGTGGGTCTGGATCGAAGTGGGAGGGAGACAAAGTGTAATCGGAATGTATTGTATGAAAAAATATTTTCAATAAAAGAAAAATAAATAAACCAGCAGAATTCCTAAGGACAATAGTAAGAGTTGCAGGAGCTAGTTTGACTTTATAGTTGCTTTCACTCACTCAGTGGACAGAGCATTTTCTGCTGACTTATTTCTGGTCAACTTGGTACAAGCTAGAGTCATTTAGCATAATGGGAATATCAATTTAGAAAATGCCCCCACCACTTTGGATTATGAGCAAACTGTGGTGCATTTTGTTGTTTAATGATTGATGTTGGTGGGACAAGACCACTGTGAGAAGTCCTATCCTTGGGTATCCAGTTGATCTTGAGCTGTACAAGAAAACAGGGAGCAAACCCGAGGATCAACTCAACAAATAGTATTCTCTATAGTCTGTGTTTCAGTTCGTGCCCCAGGTTCCCTTCTTGAAGTCCTGTCTTGACTTTCCACTACAACTAAATTTTTCCTTCTTGAGTAGCTTTAGATTATGGTGTTTTGTCATAGCAATATAAACCCTATCTAAAACACCTTTATAGAAAGTCATTTATAATTAACATAACCCCCTACCATAGACATGTTAAAGTTTGAACCCAAATTACATCTCATTTCTTCCCTCTCACATGTATTCTCAAATATCTCTATCAACCTAATAAATTTATTTTATTCTAAGGCAATTAATTTTAAATTTCTCAATTCTCTGGTTTCTAAGGACAGTTGTTACTGTCCTTTGAATATTTATAATACTATTCTTTCCCTTCCTATGCATGTCTCGTGGTGCCTCCTTTGTGTAACTGAAACAATAATTGTCATGTCAAACATGAGTATTTATGCAGCCATAAATGCAGTGGATGAATTTGTTTTTGTTGAGGTTATCTGAAATTGCTTACCCTTCATTCATTCAAACATTAGTTTGAAAAACAAAAAGGAGCAAAACAGCCATTATGCCATGTGAATGAAGAAGTAAGAATGCTCAGAAGGCAGAGAGTCATTAAAGTCCCCAAGGGCTTCTTAGTTGACTTATGTCATCAGTACATGATGATTAGAGAAATTCCATTTTGTGCCAGGCATCCACTTTATTAGCTATTGGCCTCTGACCTAAATTCCTACTTTCTGACCCTTGCCCCTGTCCCCTAAACTGTGTAATTGTTGTGAAGTGATTAATGACTTGTTCTGGCTTCTGAAAACATGCTAATTGCTGGTGGGCAATGGGAATGAAACATCCTTATGTAGCAGGGAAGGTAGGGCAACTACTTTCCATAGATATAAATTCCACAGAAATAGAGTAATTGTGGTGTTCACCTGTAAAAACCTTTCTCCTATCCACATTTATGATTTAACTTAGAAACACTTGCCCTGCTACTAGAGTTAGTAAATTTGGCTAATTATAATTTATATTGACTCTATGGTCATTTCCCTGTAGTCTTGAACTCCCTAACAAGTGGGTGGCTGAACTTAATTTGTAATTTAGAACCACTCATTGCAATGCATCTTACTGAAATACCTACATGCCTTTTGTGGACCTGGATGAAAAGTTTTCCTTCAACATTAGTGCACTGGCAGTGTTACTTGTAAACAGAAGCAGAGTAGAATGATGGTCATTTGCAAGTAGAGATCTAATGCATGCTGTTGAGACTGGGTTCACAAAATTTGTCTTTAGTTGATAAAAATTTTCCTTGCTTAGTGTGAGATATGGTTGTTCTACAGAACATGTCTGCCACCCACTTCACAAGATATGAATGTGATGATATATATAAATGATATATATATATATATGATATATATAAATATATAAAATGATATATTTTACCCAGTGTCTAGATAACTGGAACATTCAACAGTCTATTGTTTCACATACCTGGTGTCCTGTGAATGGGTATCAGAAAAGAGTGGCATTAGCTTAAATTTCATTGATGCAGAGTTTTCTCATGAGAAAACTCATGATTACTAGCACAAAGATAGTAAGATGAAAAAAGATCCAGATGTAACAAAATCTGAGCCTGACCATGGCTAGAGACAGGAAAAGAGCCTCATGGCTACATCACACGAAGAGTGTAAACGAACCTATAAAACACATTATGGTTAAAAATATAGCACAGGGTAGGAGAAAAGCAAAAATTAATATTCATACTAACGAATATAATCCAAGAAATAAAGAAATAGCAACAGATGGCTAAGGAAAAGAAAGGGAGCCAAGACTATTGCAAGGAAAACAAACAACACCCTGAAGCAGTCAGGAAATGCGCTCAGTGGGAGGAAGAGCGATGATGACAATGAGAACACAGATTGAAGGATGCATGCTGGAACTTCACATTTCTCTCTCCTGTGCTGGTTTTACAAAGGATATTTTGCTGAGTTTGGCTTGGAGAAATAATTTCTCAAAATTGACGAGCAAATATATCAACAGAAGTCCAGCTTAAATGGTTTGAATATGTTAGCATAAACACAAGAGGACTTGCAGCTGCCAAGGACCTGAGTATATATGAGATTTATTTCCTTTCTAGTAAGAATTCATTTAAAATTAGAGAAACTTCATTCTTCTGTTCTGGGAGGAGGAAGCAAACCAATGTTGAGAAGGATGCAATTGGAGTAATAGACAACCAAGGATCTGCTGATCATATTCATTGTGGGTAACAATGATGTAAACCTCTTAAAATAACTCATTTAGTACAATCTTTTCGTTTTGCAGACAAGAACACAAGATTGCAACACAACTCTACGTAAAAGTGAAAGACCCCCCAGTTCTGGGGAGACTCTTACTCAAATCTCAGGATAACATGACCCAGTAACTCATGAGAGACCATCCTTGCTGCAATCATACAAGGCTTTAATGAGATGAGACAGGAACTAGTGCTCTGGGGCTGAGACTCATAACCCACGCAGGGGGAGAGTTCGACCCCGAGTGACGGGGGAGAAGAGATTTTTAAGGGAAGAAACCACAGCCCAGTGATCTGGAATTGGCAGGGAGTGTGTCACAGAAAATTCCGAAAATACCAGTGCAGATTACAAGGGGATTTTGTAATCCCTGCCTCTCAGGACCACTCCCAAACACATTATAATAACAATCACAAGGGGGAAACTCCCTGTTTCTCACGATTATTCTCAAGATTACAACCTAACTTTATCTTCAGCTAATTCTTGAAAAGCAGTCACTAAACTGGCTAATGCTAGATTCCTGATTCTTCTCTTCCTGCTTGGATTTTTGGCTATTTTCTTCCTTCTGGGGAGGTCTGGATTTTTCCAGGTCTTTCAAAAACACAAATGATTACTATTCATTAGGTAGGTCACAATGTTTGAAATGCAGTCACCAGTACAGGTCTTTGACTGTGTGTCTGTTATTACCATGGAAAGAAGCAAAAAATGAAATGAACACACATTTTGTTCCATAGGTAATATGTTAGCAAATCTTTAACAGAACTCTAAAGATTCAGAGGGATAGAGAGCCAAGTAAACCTGGATGGACAACAAGAAAACAAGACTTTCTAAAGAGAACATGACTGGCACACATAATAACTCATAGAGTCTGAGGAAGCAGGCATAGCACGTCCATGGGTTTGCTGAGGGGATAAGTGAACATACTCCCCAATCCTAATGCAAAACAATCTCCAGTTGATAACCACTGACAGTGACAAATTAAATTTCTCCAAAGGAGTCTCATGGGGAAACAAACTGTTCGTAATGCTATGTCTCATGTCCAGCAGTACACAGCCAACACAAAATAGACTCAACAGCATCTTTGGTGGTTCTCATCTCATAATGCTGAATCAGTGCCTTCCTCCCCTCCTGAACATTACAGGTCCTTTACATATAAATTATGACTCCAAGTTTTGTATTTTTATGTGATTCTTGCATGTGTGTGAACATGTGTGTTTGTGTGAATGTGCTTTTTCTTTGGCTCTTTTTCTTATATTTGTTTTGTCCTATTCCAACTTGTTTGTTTTTACATTAGCTAATTTTACTTTATTGATATTGCTTAGGTGTGTGTGTGTGTGTGTGTGTGTGTGTGTGTGTGTATGTGCGCGCTCTAAGAACAGACCAAGAGGCTGTGGATTTAGACAGCAGGGGAAATGAGGAGGACAGGGAGACAGGGAGAGGAGAAACCATAATGACAATATATTGCATAAAAATGCTTTCTCTTTTTTTTCTCTTTTTTTTAATTTATTTATTTATTGAGGATTTCTGCCTCCTCCCTGCCACCGCCTCCCATTTCCCTCCCCCTCCCCCGATCAAGTCCCTCTCCCTCATCAGCTTGAAGAGCCATCAGGGTTCCCTGACCTGTGGGAACCTCAATAAAAGAAAAAAAATATTAAATCTTAGCACCACTTGTTATTTATTTTTACTATTACCTAAATGTTATAATCAAGCAAGTAATAAAATATATACAAGACTCAATTCAACTCTATGCTGAAGAATTCAATATTCTGATTCCGAAGTATTCCTTGAGCACTGCTTCAACAAAGAGACTTGATTAGGAAAATAACAGTTTTGAAGAATTTCAAAGATGTTGGGAAAATTCTGTTCCTTGTTGTGGCATGACTGAGAGTCTCTCTGGCAGTGGTGTCCTAAAAGTTACTTCCAAGTTATTCTAAAAGTAAGCACTTTGCTCTTGAAAGTCAGTGGGGTTATTTATGTTATTCTTTTTTAAAAAATGCTGCAAGATCCCCGCAGCAGTAGGCAGCAGAAATGCTGTAGGTCCCAAATGGTGGTAGTGGGCCATGTGGTGGCAGACAGCGGGCCCTAGGAGCAGCCAGTCCCAGGCAGAGACGGCTGCTGGTCCGAGAGCAGTGGTGGCGGGCCATGTAGCAGCAGGCAGTGGGCCCCAGGCAGAGACGGCTTCTGGTCCCCGAGCAATGGCTGGTCCCAGGCAGGGAGACACATGGCAGGCGGACAGAAGACAGAAACATGGATAGGCACGACATGCAGGGTGAGGTTGAATGTTTATTCAGGGGGTTATGGAGGAGCAAGGGTGAAGGGGGGACAGAGAGAGAGGGAGAGAGAGAGAGAGAGAGAGAGAAACGGAGAAAGAGACAGATTGGGGGGAAGCAGAGAAGTGGGAAGAGAGGCAAAAGTGAAGCTGCCTCTCGGAGAGGAAGATGTAAAAGAGAGTGAGCTCAGGCCGGAAGCTGAAGATCAGCCTGCCTCAGCGATGGGGAGGGGAATGGGTGTGGCTTGTCTCTTAAAGGGACCAAAACCATAACAATTTACTCCATCCCAAAGTCTTTGGTGGGTCATGTGCTTGATTTACTCTTTCCTGGATTGACCGCAACCACTCAGTTTAACAAATGACCAGGAACAGTGTATTCCTTAAAAAGGTTCACTATCCAAAGTCATCTGATACAGCTCTTCTTGACTAGATGTGCTTATGTTTTTTTCAAATTACCCCACATCATCAGAATTTCATTACATCCCTCTTTCTACATTGTATATTAACCACTACCCTACCTACATGGTTCGTAGCATTTAGTTGTTTACAGTTATTTAATACTCAGCACAAACCAAATGCTAAGGATACTGCTTTTGAAGCAACACAGTTTTATTCTCTATGTCCATGTTCAATCATATCCTTGGCATAAAGTAAGTCTAATTATTGGAGTCTGTCACAAAATCCTCGGTGCAAACAGATCATCACCTCCATCTCATTCTTTCTCAGTGGGTTTCAGGAAAAGCTCTCAGAGAGATGACTACATTTTCTTGCTTGTCATTGGGCTAAAAGATTTGTCTTTTTCTCACAGGGATCTTTCTGAGGGCTATGCATGCTCATGGCAGCTGAATTCACCTATGAAGTCTTATCAAGGCAATCTTATTATTCATGTTTCTTTAATTCCACAAATATTTGTGTAACTATTGCTATGGAATATTGAAATATTCTGAATGGATTGGTAATGAGTTAAACTTTAAAAACATTGGCTTGTGAAATATGTCCATTTTTCTTGGTCCCCAATGGTGATAAACACACAGCTTTGGAATGATGCATAATTGCTCTTTATTCTCAGAAATAAGGTTTCAGTTCATGTAAGGAAGAGGAACATAGGATGATGGGAGGGAACTGTTGAGCTAATCAGGAGTTTGATGAAAAAGAAGTTTTCTAGTACTTCTACTCTGAGCTCAGAAACTGTCCTGGTGCATTCCAGTAGCTTTGTTTTAGTTCAAACAACTCTTTGTTTATCTGTTTTTCCCTGAACACTGATGAAATGGTTCACTAGGTAGAAATGAAAAGCCCCCAAGAGTACAATTCAATTATGACTTCTGAATTCATAGTGTCTAGAGTCACAAACAATAAAGGTTGAGAAAATACAACAGATTTATTATTTGTTTTATTTTATACACATATCTGGATCAGACTCTTTTACTGTCTTCTTTTTGAAGGGGAAGGGGAATTTCAGACGCTTTAAACATTTAGTTTGAATGAATGTATTTTAGACAAAACACTGTATGACTTTCATTTTATGCAACAGAATGTGTATGTTTGTTCATACTGCAAATAACTATTAAATATCAATCTGTCTATCTACCTCCAATCCATATATGATATAGATATGAATAATTTGCATTGGTATGGATTTTAAGGTCAATTTTGCTGTATGTATATGTATTTCTGCTCTTGATTAAGGTATTGTGATTGTGTAGTTCATTTTAAAAGTATAATGTATAATTAGAAAATATAGGTTGTTAATGGATAATCATCAATAATAGTAAAGCTTGTAGTCATGTTAGTTAGATTTTCTAGATATATAGAGATGTATTTCAGTTAGATAGACATTCTTCGTATCTTTCAAAGACTGTAGAATATGGCATTTAAAATATTTTAATAACTTAGGACTTTTCATGACAATGAGACACTCTACTCCTGGCAGCACCAATCTACTTCAAGAAGAAGATGGGCATCGAAGAGGATCCTTATGGAGTTTGATAGCCATTTGGGCAAGAAACTGTTCTTGCCTGGACTGATGCATAAACTGGACAAAGAGAACCCACAGAGAGAGGACTGCTGAACTTGCCTAAAGGTGAGATGGTCTTTTGGGGTTCCTGACTCATGAAAGAGGCTGCGAGACATTCTGCAGGACACAGCAGAAAGTGACTGAACTGTCTTTGGAATTTCCTACTTGATGAAAATGTCTGCTAGATACTATGGGCCTGAAGGCTGAAGATGGATGCCCCAACGGTACAAAAGAACTTTGGGTGACTGTCCAGGCAGCAAGATGTCTTTGTCATTTTTAGAGTTTTCTTATTTCTTGTTTACTTAGGTAGTATTATATCCTTCTGGAGTCTTTGATGGAATTGAAGAATGAATAGATAGTTATAGTTTCCTTAATTATGATAAAAGATAAAATAGATATAAATATTGTAACTGTAATTCTTTCTTGATAACTGTTTTGCTATATGTAATTTTACTATGTTAAAGTTAAAGCCTTTCTTTTTTGTTTAAACAGAAAAAGGGGAAATGATGTGGGAGTGATTTTTTTATTAATAAAGAAACTGCCTAGACCCATTTGATAGGCCAACCCTTAGGTAGGCGGAGAAAACAGAACAGAATGCTGGGAGAAAGAAGCTGAGTCAGAGAGTTGCCATGATTCTCCCCCTCCAGGCAGACGCAGGTTAAGATCATTCCTGGTAAGCCAGCTCATGGGCTACACAGATTAATAGAAATGGGTTAGATTAATATGTAAGAGCTAGCCAATAAGAAACTGGAACTAATGGGTCAGGCACTGTTTAAAAGAATACAGTTTCCGTGTAATTATTTCAGGGCATAAGCTTAAGCTAGCCGTATGGGCGGCCGGGTGCCGGGACAACAGCCCTGCCACTCCTATTACTACACATATATCATTTCTTCATTCATGATATATAAGTACTTAATTCTCTAAATTTCAGAATCATTTTTAAACATGGAATGCTTTACATTAAAAATGAAATTAGGTATAAAATCTAAAGAACACTACAGACTGAACTTTATAATATGAATCAGTTAGAAGATAAACTGTGAGCCAAATAATGAAATATTTTTGTCATTTGAGTATATATAACCTTTATATATGGAGATGTTTTATGTGAGCAAGAACCATTGTCTCGTTCCTATATAAGACACAGGTATCTGAAAGCAAATCACTATCTGAAATATATGACTGCATTCAGTCATAAGAGAAATAATAATTGCATTAATAATAACAAAACCTTAAAAATTATAATCATCATGAGATGTTTCCCAAGTTTTATTCCTGGTACTGTTACAAAATACTCTGGCAAAATGCCCCTCCATTTGGAAATAAAGGGGTTTATTTTATCTTACAGTTTCCAGTCAGAATCAATCATTTGGGGAAGTAAAGGAACTTCCAGCATCTCATCACATCACACCCACCATCCAGAGCAAAGTGGAATTAATGCACAAATGATCCCTTGCTTATCTTCTGGTGCTCAGGCAGATTTTTCCATTCTAATGCAGTTCAGGGCCTTTACACCTAGGAATGATTCCACCCAAAGTGCCCTTTGTGTTCCTACAGAAATTAACTTAACACAGACATACCTACAGAGCAACCCAATGTAGACACTTCCACTGAGACTCTTTTCCTGTTTGATTCTATGTTGTGTCAAATTGATAATTGCAATTGATCACCACAGAAACTAAAATGAAAATTTCTTTGAAGTGACACAAACTTTAAAAAAGTTATAGAAAAAGTTAGACCTCACTGAAGATGATAAAGATGGATATAATAATGCAGATAAGTAGAATAAAATAAGATAAAAATAGAAAACAATTCAGTAAAAGATAGCTATCAGAAAAATAGCATCAGTGATGGACAAATAGATATTTATTGTCTAAAACATGATGCAATACAATTTTTATTAGAAAGTTAACAGTGGCACTACTCCCAAGAGCTTGAGACTCAAATAGGCCCTAAAGCTCATCTGCATAAAAAGACATAACCATCATTGTGTGTTCTCACAATTTAGCAATGTGCAACATTGATGAAGCCTAGACCAAATCTATGGAGAACACTATGATTACATTTCAAAATCATAACTGCGTTAAAGATAACATTTCATAAAGATAACTGCGTTAAGGAAGTTGAATCTAAAAGAGCAACATTGAATAATACCATGTAGGCAATATTGAATTCAACAAAATTAATCTATGTAACTAGACATCAAGATAGCAGTTTACTTTGAAGCAAAGGTGATAAAATTAGGAGACAATATAAGAGCTTCTAGAACATTCCTCTTCGTTTCTCGTGCATGATGCAGGTTTTGAGTGGTAGTCCTTTTGTTGCAGTGAAGCAAAATGTGTGTTTAGATTTTTATCTCTGATAACATTTTAAATAAAATTAGCTTTCCTATTGATGAGAATTCGCATATCATTGTTTGTAACACTTTAAGTGCATGCAGTGCTTACTTTTCAAGAATGTTAAATGATTTGCAAACACATGAAACACTTCTAGGTAAAATCCTATGGCACTGTATTACCATTGGAATACTACCAGTGACCCCATCAATGTTAAAAAGAAAAACATGAAGCATCTCTATTTATATAAAAATATTAAATTAAAATAATGAAAAAATGCCATGAGAAAATGACTGTCTTGAGTGCACTTTTGTCTTATATTATATCAAATGGTAATCCAAAACTACAATCCATCCTAAACTCACAGTTTAATTTCACCATCGCCATTGATTAAATAAACAGACAAATGTAAATCTAATTTTGTTTTACACTAATGAATGCCCCATAAATGTCTAAATTGTATTGCTTTGATGAAATCAGGAATGGGTAAATGCATCTGGAAATGAGGCTCCTGGCTTCCCAACTACATTTCTGTTAATTTTCCTTCCTACCATGGTCATGTGACTTAATTGGCCAGAGGTATAACCTATCTCCTGTATTTGAATTGCTGCCAACTTTAATCAGAACAGCTGAAATAGTCCCTAATCTGACTTTAACATAGATTACAGCTATTTTTGTGGCTTATCTTCCTGAATTTTTAAGTTCTAAGAGTCATGGACACCCCTTTCCTTAGATTCTTTATCTCTAACAGGACTGACCTGACAGTTGAAACTTGTGAAACTTTCTATAAGAGATGAGATAATTCCATTTCTGGTAAGAAAACAGAATCCCAGTGGAGACTATATAATTTTATTTAGCATTTCTGTGATAAACCATGTAGTTGCGAAAAGGGTTTGTCTCATGTCCTGTATAGTTACTATAAACTGTCATCAAATGTACTTGTGGCAATATTTATATAAATTATGTTATGTTATATGTCTCTTAGAAACACCTTAAAAATTTTGAATTGGTACATGTTCTGTAACATGAACGTGGCCTGCTTGTTGGCGTATCTGTCCCGCCTGGTACCCCACAACTGTTTATCCCCAAAGAAAACCACACATATGTCTCCATAAAGTATAAGCTGATTGGCCCATTAGCTCTAGCCTCTCACTGGCTAACTCTCACATCTTGATTAACCCATTTTTCTGATCTATGTTAGCCATGTGGCTCAGTATCTTTTTTCAGTGGGGCAGATCACATCCTGCTGCTTCGGTCGTCTGGGCAGGAGTGGGAGGAATCAACTTCCTTCTTCCCAGAATTCTCCTGTTCTCATTGTATCATTTTTACTTCCTGTTTGGTTTTCCTGCCTATACTTCCTGCCTGAACAATCAGCGTTTATTTAAAACATGATTGACAGAATACAGACAATTCTCCCACACCAGGTACGTGTTCATGTCTTTTTAAAAAACATATTGAAGGGGCTGGAGAGATGGCTCAGCGGTTAAGAGCTTTGCCTGCTCTTCCAAAGGTCCTGAGTTCAATTCCCAGCAACCACATGGTGGCTCACAACCATCTGTAATGAGGTCTGGTGCCCTCTTCTGGCCTTCAGGCATACATGCAGAAAGAGTATTGTATACATAATAAATAAAGAAATATTAAAAAAAAAAAGAAACAGTTATGTGGAAAACTGTGCCCAAAAGAAAAAAACATATTGAAAAGAAGAGAAAGCAATTTTCAAAATGAAATTAACAATGTGTAAAACAATAATTATATAATTTTTAAAAATTCTATGAAAGACATTCAATTTATAAGTTATTCAAATACTTCTTATTTTCTATAACTTCATTATTTGCCTTATAATCTAAATGACTGGTTTCCTCAGACAGAGGTTTACAAATGTTATTACTGCCAAAGGCAAAATTGTAATTTTTTCTATAATTTAAAGTGAAGCTGTCTTTGAAACTCAGTTCCAATGGGGCATATCATGATCTCAAGACACATACATGGTAAATCAACAAACACCACTGCCAAGCCTTAGGGGATGCAGAGTCCATTCGGAAGATATTCCTGAAGTTATCTTTTAAGATATTCTTGGAACATCTTTGCTCAAAGGGATTCTGGATATTGTGGACATGACAGACTTGGTGATCATAACCTGGTGCCATGTTCTTGATCTTTTGTTAGTAGATCAGGAAGTGAGATGACAGACTGAGGGAAAACACAATCATGTCTATAATGCATTGCTGGAGGTAAATCCATTCCAGAAACAGGTTTACTGAGAACAGAGCCAGCTGAAATGTGAGAAGCTGCATTTTCTACTATGTAACTTGATGATGGTAGAGGATATGTCCAACTCTTGTAATGAGCTTATTTTATCCCCAAGATGGCAGTAATAAAGGTGTCAATGTTTTTCCTTAGTTTCTTTAAAATGGTAAATAAAACAGTACTGACTTCTACAAAATCTAATTCAACTCATAGTAAGATTCAGACAATGTCTGACAGTTTTTACAGCCAACAGAAAGCTGATATAGAAGTTCTTATGATCTTACACATAGATGGAGTAGCCATCATACAAGTGAGAGGGGTAGCTTGTGACTTGTAGTGAACTCTTTACAGTTTAAACTTCTACTTCTGGTAGGCTCCGTGACTATTGTTTGGTGATGTGTATGGACAGCCAACATGTATTCATAAACTATCAATGGTGCATGAAAACAAAATCAAAGACACTTTAAAAAGACGTGGGGAGGGTTCTGTTGAAATAAAGAGACTTCTGTGTACTTTGTTATTTCAAACTCCAGGAGAGGAAGCACATATATATTTTAGGTAAGCCTGGGAGATTAACTCTGGGATCTCTTGGTCCTAGGGTTTTGCATACTATCCGACATTTTGAGCCAGAATGTTGACTTTGATCATCTGTGGAATTCAAAATATTCCAATTGTTTTGTCTCTAAAAATCCATTCAAATATCGATGTTTAGCATATTTCCTTTAAGTGAAGTAGCAAATTGTGGAATCATCCATCAGTTCATCTGAATGGATCTTTTTACATTGCAGCATTACCAGATGCAACATTTCCATGGATTTGCATTAAAATGTTCTATGAAGGTTAAGGCTAAATTTTATATTGTTATATGCTAGGAACATTTTTAGAAGTTAGATTTTTTGTCATATTTTAACTTTTTTACAAACCAAAATGCACACATAATATCAAAAGGAAAAAGACACCAAGGCTCCAGGCTTTCACTTCTGCTCAATTTCTATGCCTTTGTCATTTACTTCATAGATCTTAACACACACACACACACACACACACACACACACACACACACACACACACACACGAGTCAGGTAAGTTCTCTCCTTCCAAAATCTCTTTGTCACAACCATGAAGAGAAATATTAAAAACAGCAGAAATAAGAGGAAAAGAGAGAGGTAAAAAGAAAAAGAAGAGAGAAAATTACTAAGAGTAAACAAGTGATTTAGGATGAGTCCCCCAAATGCACAATATCTGAGTCTTCCTAATGAAGGTTTTTTAATATAATGCTTTCTAATGAAGTCTTTAGTAACGACAGAACTATATTCTTTGTTATTTATACTCACAAACTTAAGCATAGGCCTACTTGCATTTGAAGAATATGGTAATTTATGATAAACAGCTTGATGAACTGGATTCATTAACCTCATGTTAGCACACTATGTGATCACTTATTGATGGTCAAACTTACGCAATGCTGGTTTTGAAATATCAGGAACAAGTTGGGTTAGTAAAATCCCCTTCCTCATTTTCTTTTCTAGATGTCCCCACCTCAAGTAAACATGTGATACCAAAAAATTAAACTGGCTTTTCTCTGTGAAGAAAACTAGTGTAACTGTATGTAAAAGAAAATTTGCAAATGTTATCACTAGACTTTAACATATATACATATACATATATATATATATATATATCTTTAATATACTTCCCATTACCTGGATGCAGTATTATTGGAGATAATAGACTGACAGGTTAATTATAGAAGATGCAAAGCTGCACATTCAGATAGGAATCAAAGGAACATTCATTCACTTGGCATGCTATCAGAAAGCAGCTGACATCTTCTATTGGGAATTATTTGAGGATATGAATCATATAATGCCTGACATTGAGAATCCCAGGACAAGTGTTCTGTGAGGCTGCCAGGAAATGACAGATTCACGTCCAAACATGAGTGTATGAAGCAGGAAAAAAGTCACCTGAATTCCCTTAAGAGAAAATGCATTCTCCCATTAGAAAGGGTTCTCTGCAGTTTTCTCCACCCTCACCTTCACATGTGACCATTACCACACAGATGTCCTGACCTAACTTGACAGTTCTATTATTTCTTTTGTCATCTGCACTGTGAGGTGCAAATGTACCTGTGAGGAACTTCATCCACTGTATTCATGCCAGGGATAAAAGTTCATCCACATTTATACAAAGGCATTCATCTTGCTGTGAATGCAGTCTGGACTTCTGAAAGCAGGAACAAGCAATACCTGTTTGACTAAATCTATTTTGAACGTATAAATCTTCCACAAGAGATTATTTCAATGTGAGGTGCTGTTTCTCTCTCTCTTTTTTTTTTTTTTTTTGAATGTTTTGTAGTCCTTCAAGTTTTGGCATTTATTAGTCTGGCTAGAAATTGTCCTGTTTTTCATATTATCTTGGCTTATAAATGAGCTTTGAAGACATCCAAGACATATTTCATAAATGTAGGAATCTCTATGTTCTTCTTTGCCAAAGTAATTTCTCTCCCTACTGTGATTCCATATGTTCTGTGCAGAGTGTCTACTTGGCTTCAGCCATCAGCTCTGAAAATGGCCTCATTTCAGTCATGAAGTCATTCCTGTAGGTCAGAAGCCTGATGGGTGCTTAGGGGCCCCAACAAATGAGTGGATCTATGGCATTTAAAGCCAATGAATTAATATGGGATTGCCTTCAAGTCTTGCCAATACACAAATGGCAGAAGTTAATATATTCCAACATTAGATCCTCAACAAGAATATAGTTAATAGAGTATTTTTCTTTTTAATTATAGTGCTGATTCCTGATATAGCAAGAATTGGCTTTCCCTTTTTAGTCATTTTTCTTTTCTTTCTCTTTCTTTCCTTCTTTTTTTTTTTGTTTTGGACAGAGAACAATCAAGAAAAAAAGTAGCAAAAATATCACATGTTTCATTTCTGTGAGTGTGAAAAAGTATCTGTGAGAAACAATTTAAAACAAAGAAAGTTTTGTTTGGCCTTGTGGGTTAAAGTACATATTTAATCTGCCCCATCTCCTTAAATTTTTGATAGAGCAGAAAACTGTGAAAGAGAGCACACAGGAGCTCAAAGTTGCTCATTTTATGTATCAGAGGAAACAGAGGGCAAGAAAGTGAGAACAGAAGCCAGGAAACAATGATCAGGAAAGGAAAGGGAGCCAGGGACAAAACAGCCACCAAGGAAGCAAGCAGCCTTTCCTCAATAGAACATCATTATCTTAATCCATTGCAGAGGTCAAAGCTTTCGCCAGCCAATCACTTCCCTCAATTCTGACCTGTGACTGTGCTAAGGCAAATCTTTCCTTTAACAAGGCTGGATTTAGAATTAGTAGGAGACACATATTTGTCCATGTCATGAGAATGTTTCCAGGGAAGTTTGGGAAGGGAATAAACCCGCTGAATGTGAGCGGCAGTTTCTTGTGTACTACGGTCCCAGCTGAATAAAATGAGAGAAAGAGGAAATAAGCCAAAATACCTGCATTAATTTCAGTTTCCTGACCATGGATGCCACATAACCAACTGTTTCTAACACACTCAGTGATGCCTTCCCTGAATGATGGGCTTTTCTTTCAAATCATAAGCCAAAAACATCTGCTAATCTTTAAATTTATTTTTTTCTTTGTAAAATAGAGCAATGAGAAATATAATGAATGTACTCTATTTGAGTATCAAACCATCAACAAGAGTACTTGAAAATATGACCAAAACTGTACTCTTCCTAACAAAATTTAGTTTCTGTTTGGCTTAGCTTTCAATGACTCACTTCCTGAGAACAGTGTATGGCTTAGACTGCATTCTAAACAATTTACAGCATTGATATGTTTCTTTTAACAGTTGTATGGAACAAATCCTTTTATGTTCATTTTCTAGAAGGACATAGGTTCAGTGAAGTTGAACTGATTTTAACCAGCAAATAATTATGTATTTGTCAAAAGTGGGCAGATTGGAAAGCTACTGAAAGTGATAACTCACAGCTTCCTTATAGCATCTCCTGCCAGAGAGAACTGCAATAGTGGCTTTGATTGTGTTATATCTCTTGGTTTTTAAAATGCTTTATTACTTTCGTAAAAAGAATAATGAATTTTTTTTAAACATTTATTTATTATGTATACAATGTTCTGTCTGTATGCCTACAGGCCAGAAGAGGGCGCCAGACCTCATTACAGATGGTTGTGAGCCACCATGTGGTTGCTGGGAATTGAACTCAGGACCTTTGGAAGAGCAGGCAATGCTCTTAACCACTGAGCCATCTCGCCAGCCCGAGGTCGGGGGAGGGGGGGCGAGCGGAGGGGCCCTTAGGGAGCCCTCGACGTCCGGTGGCTCCTGCGGACTCCCGTTCCTCACGCGGCGGGTGGCCGTTCCCGAGGCGCGCCACTGCATTTGGGGTTCTGGAGCCCCCCTCTTGGGCGCCCGTGGGGCTCGCCTCCGCGTGCCCGGTTCGCCGGTGCTGCTTCGTTGGTCGCGAGCCCCGCGTCTGTCGGTCTCTCCTTTCAAAAAAAAAAAAACACGAGTGAGCAGTCAAGGCTCCTACGTGGTTAACAGCATGCACTGGTTTTTTGGAGGGATCACATTTGATTTCTCGCACCCAGATTGGGTCATTCCCAACCATCTGTAACTCCAACTCTTCTCTGGCTGCTACAAACACGTGTACACATGTGCACACAACCTGGAAAGGAACACAAGCAAATGCATAATTAAACAAACAATGAAATGTATAGAAACCATATTTGGTGGAGACAGTTTTTGTGCCAACTCCTTTTCAACTGGAAAGCGTTTCCTTCCGTATACACACTCCCTCTGAGCCTCTGGATAGGGAAGGTGACAGACAACTGAAGTTACCCATCATCATCTAAGACTCTAGGAAGTCTAACCCAGTGATACCAACAATTTCCACATCTGTTTAGCATATTCTCGCTCATGGACAATATTTTCTTGCTGTGTCTTTACCTGATAAAAAAGGACGACTGTCTCTTCAATCTGCTTTTGAAGGTAGTAGTTCTATTCCTGAAGTTTCTGTCCTCAAGACCTAAACATCTTCCAAAGTCCACACCTACTAATACAATCACCTCCTCAGTGAGTATCTCAAATCACGAATTTGAGTAAGACCTTAATACTCAGCATTAGAAACAAACAAACAACAACAAAACAGTTAATGAATGTCCTAGAAACATTACATACATTATGTACGCTGGTGCAGTGCTAGTCTGAAGGAAGGAGTCCATAATCTCATTAAGAGCACGTGACACAGCACAGAGATCCTGGACTGAAGGTCACAGAGCCCAGTGCCCCAATCTCTGGCTTTCAGAGCTAGGTCTAAAGATGTGCTTAGAAGAGCAGCAAGTGTGGAATAATTTAATGTTTTCTCTCTAGGAAATTTATTGCCAAATTCATACCTGATGAAAACTTGATCTACGACATCTGCAAAATTACGACATCTTTCTATACCTTTAGAAATGAACTATTTGATCCCACAGCTCCCTGAGAATGGTCTATGTAAAGCAGTATTCTGAGCATCTCTGTTATGTTAGCAATCCATAAAATATAGATGAGTTTCAGAACAGGGCAGAAAATATGACATGTTTTACATTAATCATTTGAAAATAATACTAGCAATGCAATGTAGTATGTATTTAAAAATAAATCATCACTTCTATATTTAATGAACTAAAAGCATGAATTGTTTAATATCCAATAGAACATTTAACTATTTGAAAATAACACTAGAATAAATTTATTACTAGGTAAAATTAGTTTTATCTGATGAATGAGGTAGACTAACTTTACCGTGAAGCACACATTTATCATTCAATCGGTTTATTACATATACTTTTGCATAGTTCTATACTCACCAACAGTCATTGAGTTTGAATCATCTCCTGGTGAAATTTTAAATTATTAAAAGAATATTAATTACCTGAGTTTGCTTTATTTTCATAGCCATTGTTAATGTAAGTATCACTTTATGAGTGAAAAGTCTCTCATAAAGAATACTTTTGTACCACCATATCCTATTGAGAAGAGTTGAATATTATAACCAATAACATCAAAATGATGTTATGTAATAGTCAGATCTATAAAATGGGAGGTAACCTTAGTTTTATTTTAGATTTCCTTCTCTGGAAAAAGCCTGTTTACCTATTGCAGAGATGTGTTACAGACAAGAAACATCTCTGCATAAAGACTGAGACCTCAAATAACTAGTTTTGTGACAGCCGTTGGAAAGACATACCATAGTCAACCTTTAGATAGCCACATTCCAATCCATCCTGGTGGTCACAGATGATGTTCTTCAAGTCAGGGTCATCAAAGACGTGAAATACCAACATGCCCCTCTTTGAGAAACTGTCAGTTTGTTCTATAGAAATAAATAATATTTGTACCATTGAAACTTTCTTTTAAGCATCCTGGTTCTTAAAAACAAGTATAATGGATTTATCAGCTGTTCAGCAAGCTACATCCTAGAATTTTTTTCTTTACACAAAATAGTCTACAACATATAAAGTTAGCATGATCTATGTTATCAATATAGACTCTCAGACAATATTGCAAAATTAATAAACCAAAATTTGTAAAGTTACACGGTCTGAAGGATATTTAAAATTTTTTGAATCTTGAAAGGATAATAGGAAATTGGCAATTCAACTAGGCTTGGTCACTTAACTTCATGTTTAGGTCAAAATAGAACATTCATGCAGAGAAATGATGGCAGTATCTACTGATGATCTGGCTAAGAATTTTATTATATTTGTTCATTTTGAAAAATATAGTGGAAATGGAGATGACCTATGACATTTATTTATTGTAGCAATGGATCAGCTGCCACTCTTCTGTTGAGTAGTTTTTTGGCATTGGGGCAAGCATTGCGTAGTTCCTCTTTCCTTCTTCACAAAAGAATGTGGGGGTATGCTGCATCTCTTTTGCATGCACTTTATTTTTACCTAACATAGTGACACCAAGAAAAGATCATTGCATGCCTGAAGGGCCATCCTTCAAAGCAGTGAACTCTCAGGCACAAATAAACACTAAGAACTTGGCACTTACAGGCCCTGAAGAGCAGTGATATCTTCTCTCTAGTATCAAATTTGAAATTGTTCTATAAAATTAAGAGAACTAATATAATAGGGAGTTTATTTTAATTAAAAATCTATTGGTGTTGCCAAAGTGGTCACCTTTATTATTAGCTGACATTATTAACTACTATATTTTTTCCTTGCACTGCTGAATAAAAGTATCTTTTATTCTACTCTGATGACTGCCTTCTTTTAATCTATTCTACTGAGTTTTCCTCCATCACTTCCCCTCATGTTGGCTTTCTCAGGCATTGCTGACTTATACCCTTTCTGTAGGATTTCCCAAAGGTTGCTACCATTCATATGTTGATGCTGCTCCATCAGAGATTTCTAGCCCAACCTTCTTTCTGATTTTTGCCCCTTAAACTTTTCTGCCTGTATCAAAAAATGCACACAGCATGTTAAAATGTATAATTTTATTACCATTAAAATACAAGTATGTATTATATTCTTTAGATTTTTTTTTCAGAAAATAACAGGTATATTATTGGTTTATTTATTTATTAAAGATTTCTGCCTCCTCTCCGCCACCGCCTCCCATTTCCCTCCCCCTCCCCCAACCAAGTCCCCCTCTCTCATCAGCTCGAAGAGCAATCAGGGTTCCCTGCCCTGTGGGAAGTCCAAGGACCTCCCACCTCCATCCAGGTCTAGTAAGGT
>NC_022012.1:6469729-6479745 GCF_000317375.1 Microtus ochrogaster | reverse complement strand
GCTTTTTCAGACCCAGGCCAGCTGGCCTTGGTGAGTTCCCGATAGAACATCCCCATTGTCTCAGTGTGTGGGTGCACTCCTCATGGTCCTGAGTTCCTTGCTCGTGCTCTCTCTCCTTCTGCTCCTGATTTGGACCTTGAGATTTTTTTTTTTTAATAACAAATGCTCATCCTTTTCTGTAAAAAATTTTGTGTAATATTAAAAATTGTGCATGTCTACATTTAAATTTGCTCAACATATTTTAACATGAATATCTGATTTTTATGTCAGATGCTTGTGGAGGCCCCAGAAATGTGAGCCTATTTGCCACTTTGACCAAAGGTCAGAGAATTAGAACTTACCTCTATTCTTTCAAGGTTATTGTCTGTTTCTACCTCAAACAAAGGCCCCACTTAGTTTTAGACCAAGGAATTCTACTATCTCAAGGTTATTGTCAGCAGGTGTGATAATATCCAGACCTTGTAATTCAGGAATAGAGAAGTAGATATGTTTCTACCCCAAATGAAAGTCTAAGGATCCAACTAAGTTCCTACTTCCTTAAAAAGATAACAATGGATTCGACTGAGGGGGTGATTTGCCTACTAAGTGTTTTGGTCTAGGGTGTGAGCAGTTCATGTTACTTGTCTTGTTCTAGCAACAAAATGTTTACCTAAGAATGTAGACTGTAAACTTCAATTGGTAAGTTCATTTCTTTGTATCATGTTAATACAGTTTTTTGTTTTATGTTTTTTTTTTTTGTCTTTTTTTATCTTACTCCTTCCTTTTGTGGTCAGGGGTATTTCAAACAATTGAAAATTAAACATGAGCGAATTTATATTCACTGGAACATTCTCCTGGAACTAGCCTATGTTTCTGTTTTATTATTTTCACTCACATCTTCGTCTTCTTACTACTTTTCTGATTCCCATACCCTACCCTGGTAAGTGGTATTTTTATTGAAGCTGGTCTCCAACAAATGCTGTCTTCATTGACTTATTTTAGGGGAATAAACATTATCAGTGTTAGTTTGAAGGAGAGAGTGGTGGGGGCACAGCATCTGTTTTCATTTGGAATCTTTAACAAATATTTAGGTTGAGTCAGGCTTTCAGTTCTGATTGGACAACATTCCCTCTTTTGTGAGGAAAACAACTTTACAGTGTAAGAGTGATGCCTTCTACACTAACACTTTCAGGACTACACAGAAAGCAGGTCAGAGTTGTGGCAGCTCTCTGGCATGCCCTCATGGCCATGGTCTTCTCACAGCCTCAGTAGGGATGATCTCCACACTTTTTCATGAGAATATTATTCATGCTTCTCTAGAAGAAATTTGCTTTTCTAGGCACTTCTGTAGGAAGGAAATCTGACCATACACTCCAGCTGCAGTGTCCGTTGTTGATATTCATCTGCAGAAAGACTTTGGTTCTGTCTGAGCAGAAGAGCAAGATCTATCCACTGTTCACACTGTACTGAGAGAACTGGATAAAGTAAAAAGGCATCCTTGTGATTCCTTCTGACTCCCACATCTCCAAGCCCAACTCCTGCTGGTATGTTATTTCCTCTAGTGTATTCCTTTAATGTTACTGTTCATGGTAAATGTCTTAACTAATTCTCTATTAACTACCACATATCTCCATCTTAGCAGTACATGCCACATATAAAAGGAGAAATAAGAATCATTTGTAACACTTAGGCCATTGGCAAAGTCATAGAACCCAGAATTAATCTTTAATGTCTCAAACAACAAAATGTCTAAAAATAGGCAAATATATAAATCAAAAATATTTTTATGCTATGAATGTCTATCCTTCCTCATTTCTCCATTACTTCTGTCTACAATATATTTTGACTACTAAGTTCTTTTGTTCCTGTTAAAGTTAAACATTATATTTACATTTAAGGAGCTAAAACCACTTGCTCATGAGGGTCCTGGAATATTTGTTGTGGAAACTTAAAGTAAGAAACAAAAGGTTTTCGGACAAAATATGAGGTTCAAAAGGGAAGTCAGCGATTTAATGATGAATGAATTCAAGATTTGCAAACAGTAATAAGATGCCCAATAAATGGGGTCTATTAGAGCAATGTGAAGATGTCTGACTTCACGTTGGTGAGTGGGCTGCTGCTGTGTGACCTCTCAATGCATTTGAATATTTCAACATTATGGGGAAGTTTGGGGAGATTTCATATAAAATCAATGTATTATCAGTGGAAATTCAAAAACACCTTATAGTAATGTGAAAATTACAGACTATGTAAGGAAAATATAGAACACAGGTAGAATAGTCAAGGAAACAAAAAGGTGATTTTGAGAAAGTATAAGGAAAAGGGCCCTGCTGGCAAACACCACGATGGGAAACTCCTAAAAATTGCATTCCCAGTTCCTTGCCAGAATACCCTTATCATTGGCCTAACCTCATAAAAACTGTAAGCAGTGTTTCAGTAATATCAGATTTGTTTTAAAATTTATTTTAAAAGGAAAACCACTTTTCTCAGTTTACATGCCAAATCAAGTTCCCACTCCCTCCCTTCCTCCTGCTCCCTCCATCTTTTCCCCATTCCACATCCCATGCCCTATCCACTTCTCAGAGCATGTAAGGCCTATTAGCTCAGGCTTCTTATTAACACTTATAACTTATATTAGCCCATAATCCTTGCCTGTGTTAGCCACGTGGCTTGGTACCAATTTGGCGAGGCAGTCACATCTTGCTTCTTCTCTGGATGATGGCTGCAGACTGAAACTTCCCACTTACCAGAATTCTCATTGTCCCACTTCTACTTTCTGCCTGGTCACCCCACCTATACTTCCTGCCTGGCTACTGGCCAATCAGCATTTATTTAAAATACAAGTGACTGGGTACAGACCATTGTCCCACAGTACTGGAAGACTAGGAAACAAGTACAGTATTGAAGTGCTTACCAAATATACTCCCTGGGTTCAAACACACACACACACACACACACACACACACACACACACACACACACACACACAGAGACAGAGAGAAGGAAGGAAGGAAGACAGATATACACACACATATACACACACAATCATCCAAAGTGCATGTTATATGGATATCTAATAGAAGCATTATCTTTTTTTTTGTAATAAACATTTCCCCTACTCTAGAGATTGTATATAAACACTAATAAGATCAGGGACTGGAGGATGAGAAAGAAACACAATCATCTTAACTGCCTTTATCTGTCCTCTTCATGTCGGTTCTCTGACTTTGGCATCAAGATGCAGTAATCCCATTAAGTCATAGATGATAATGTGAAGCTACCTATTCCACATTAGGATGTGCATAATACTTCAAGGTCACCCAAAAGATATTGTAGTTCTTTAACTTCAGTTATAGAGGATAATGGATAAGATTACAAACAGAAAAAAAAAGTGATTATTACCACTTCCTTGCCTGGGGACATCCAAACCCAAGGAGAACAAAATTAAGCCTGCTGCTCTAATTTTTTTTTGGTATATGTCACTTAAATTCTTCTTGGGAAAAAGAAGACATCAAAGAGCTGATTTCATGGCAGCTCATTCATGTTTAAACACTCTGCCAACAATTTGCTTCATATTTCATTTAAGGTGGAGTTGAATAGCTAAAAGAAAATCACTTCAGCTAGGATTTGATGCTAATTAGGATCATTATATTTCCTTCTCTTCTTCCTTTTAGCTAAAGTAATCAGAGGTACCACATGCATACCAAGTCAGTCATATACAATATTGCAGCTTGTTTTTGAACAACAATGTGTTCTCACTTTAGAAAAGAACATCTTGTTAACGGGTTTTGCCAATCCTGTTTTCAGATGCCATTAGGTTCATGGGTAATGGCAACATGGTGAACTGCAGAGCATATCTGGATTAAAATAGCAAATCAAGAGTGGGTCATTATTTCTCCACATCCATGCTTCTAGCTTCATTTTTACCCATTTACCATAACGACAAATTGACAATGCATTAATTTAAACGTTCAATTTAAAATCAGCCTTGGAGTTAATGCATTTAAATTGGTAAAAGAAAAGATAACAGCAGGCTAAAAGCTTTATGTAAATTGAAAAGCTATCAAACCAATTTAAATAATTTTGGTTCTCGCATGCTTTGTCTTTGTCAGAGTAGAATAAGGCTTGCCCACCTTACTTTGAAGATTTGGAAAGTTTGAATGCCTTTCCGTGATGCCACTAGAACAGAGGGTTTGGGAAAGTCACAGAATTGATTACAGTTTTGTTTAATAACTCTCCAAATAAAAATAAATTGACACTCTTTTTAAATCATAAATCCAAATCTTGGGGTGGAATTATCAGTTGGGGATGATGAAGGTAAAGTAGCATTTAAGTATAAAAAGGTCACAACAGAACCCAATTTTGGATGCTAAACAATTATAATAAAAATCCAAAAAGCAAGCCATAATGTTTTTGTTTCAGAAAATCATTCTTCAGAACATTTGAGATGCAGTACAGTTCCCTGTGAAAGTGGCTTAAAATGTATAAAATGCATAGGTAAATTTGGACATAACTTTGTAATAAAACCAAAGCTTACTGTGGAAGACTCATAGTCTAAAAACTTCATAGGTTTAAGCACATGCATTTAATTGACCTGAAACTGGTGCCCTCATATATAAATGAGTGCTCAGAGGGAACAAGAGTTCTAAACTTTATGTAAACAATCACCATCTAAACAGAAGCACCAGGCAAAACTATAAAGTTATATTTAAACAATTATTAGTGACTAGACAATCCAATTAACCTGTTCTTATAAGTAGAAGTTTTCACTAGACACTTTCCAATCTTTTACATAAGAATACTGGACCCGTAGCTTCTAAGGGGCCATTTTTTTTTTACCTCATATGGCAATAGCTTTGTAGGGGGTCTTGACAAACACCAAAGCCAGCAGAGTCATCTGAGTCAAGAAGTAAGCTATGTTACACCTGACTCAGAAGTCAGTGTTCGTTCAAACGTCTAGAGTGCAGTACCAGGAAGTTTACTTTAGGCCAATTTAAGTATAGTACAATTAGGAAAAATGTTTCATGGCTACAAGTCAATTTCAAGTGCACCACAACGTTTAAGGTTAGTTAACTTCACTATATTTCATATCTGAACACTTTGTAAAGTGCATGTAACCTCTTCCATAAAGATTGGTTCTACAGTTTGACAAGTGGTATCTTGAAGGTCTGGAGGAAGATCTGATGTGGAGTTCATCATACAGATAGCACAAATAGGTTACCAGGTTATTAACAGTGTCCATTACTGACCTTTTCAGGAAAAAAACAGCTTGTGCATCTCTTCTTTGAAGAAACAATACTGCATGTTTAATATTCTTTGTTTCTCTCGTACTTTACTTATCTGTAAGCTCAAGAACCTCATATCTTCTATATTTCCCTTTCTAAATTTTTAAGGAAATAAAAGTAACAGCTTCAATAGAGGTCAATATTGAATGAATTGCCTCTATAGCTAGTCTAGTAAATCAAGGCTAACATAAGAGAATTATACGAATACCTAACAGAGGACTGAGGGAAGGGGACGTCATCTTAACCATGATGGCCACTCAACCATTTAAAGGTGACCTGAGAGATTTTATGTAACTCTTTATACAAATAAATAATTTGACCATCAACAATATGAGAAAGGTCTCCTACATGAGAGCAACAGATGACGGGCAACTTCTGACAGCCAAAATTATGCTTCAGCAACAAACAATCTATAGTCCTATTTTGTAAAACTGTGTTCCTTAAGACTCACCCAACTCTTGATTAATTTCTGGTAAAAATTTTTTGCTGTCAAAGTAATAGTTTCCTAGTCATATAGGCTATTTTTGAGAACTTTCTTTGTATTCCAGCAAGCATTCCTGGGACCGGCAATAAAAAGTCCTCTATATTAATGCTGCTTAGTTAAGTTCTTTTAGAATTCATAACATAGTCATTATGATCTGAATAGGAACTATTCCTCATAGGCTGATTTGATTGAATCCTTGATGACACTGTTGTGACACTATTGTGAGAGCGTCTTTAAGAGGTAGAACATCTGAGTTTTAACCACAGCTCAAATGATGTCCTAGTATCTTAGAGACACAGGCTCTGCCTTAGATCAGACTAAGGAGTGTGGAGAGAAACTTAATGGGTGTTTTTAAATTTTGGTAGAGTAAGAAAATCAACTAATTATTTATAAAAGGAACTGAATACTGACTAATGTAACTATGTGGGTGAATATGTGGGTGGCATATTTTGTAGGTGAACCAGTTTGAAAAGATCATGTGCTCTGTGATTTCAGTACAAGGCAATCTTATGAGGAAAAGCTATTGCTGAAGGAACATTTGTTAGTGAGTTATAAGTAAGTGTTAGGGAACTAAGGAATATGTAGCATACGAGGGCCTCATGAGTGGTAGAACCCTTTTGGATTCTACTTTTAGTCAAGCTTAAAAGAATTTGTATGTGCACAAAATTTATTGAGATAAATTACCAGACAATGTTAATTTCATTAAATAACAATATATGTGCTTGCAAAGGATAGTAAATATGAAGAAGCATGAATCAAAGGAGTAATTCCTGTAAAAATGAATTACAGATGCTATATTATCAAATTGTCTACATTAAAAGGTGCTTTACCATGTCTTCGATAAAATTTAGACAAGTTTAAATTGCCAAAAGATTAACATCTAAGAAAAAAGAGCTCCAGGTTCCTGGATTGAATGCAATAATATGGACATGGTTATCAGTTATTATTACTCATCTCTATATCCAGTGTATTAGAGTCTGTGCAGGAAAATGAAAGAGTAAATTGACATGAAATGATCAAGAAGGAAATCTACAAGTATTTATAATTTACACAGAAAATAAAAAATGTGAAATTAGAAACACATTATAACTTTTTGGAATTGAAATAATTTGTTTTAGATCATACATTCAATAGATTAAAATAGTCAGTGACTGTGCCATATGGTTATACTTGTGAATCTAGTTTTTAAATATGTATCAAAGAAATCAAAGAAGGTGTATATGGAGCGTTCTTCCAGTCAACAGTTTGCATAGTAGATTGAAGGTTGAAGAGATTATGGGCCTTTAATCTTTCACTACCATTTAAAATGTTAGTGGTGTGTGTGTGTGTGTGTGTGTGTGTGTGTGTGTGTGTGTGTGTGTGTGTGTGTTTTGAGATAGTATATGGCCTAAAACATGTTAGGGAACTCAGCTTCTTTGCCAATGCCAGATCCTCCTGAATCCACCTTCAATGAGATTGCAGGCATAAATACCACACAGTATTCAACAGTTACAATTTTTGTTTCTTCTAATATTTTATACTTCTTAATGAGACAGCTCTTAAGAACTAATAACTCTATGGTATGTAGGATCTTCATTTAAAACTACAGATTCTAATCTTTAGTTATTGAATTTTGAAACACCAGCCATTGTCAATAAGATAGTCTATAATGAGACCATTACATCATACTCAGCTTGTGTCCAGAAAGGTGGAAAAGTGAGGGTTTCCCTTCCCACTGAAGGTTTCAGAAAAGCTTCAGCAGCACCTGGAAATAGACGTCAGATCTCAGTTAACCTGTATTCTTTGTCTGTCCTGATGATAGACCCAGGGGAAAAAGAAAAGAAAAAGAAAACAACACTGTGCACACATTCTTGAACATTATATATCAGGAAGCTTTTCTTGTCTACATACAAATACCTGAGATCATTAAATTATAAAGACAAATAGTTATTTTGCTTTATAATTCTGGAGTTTCTAATCTCCATTTGCACAAACCTGTTGCTCTGGACTCCAGGTAGATGTGCAGGAAGGCAACAGTGAAGATTGTTCTGAAACAAATTGATAATATCGTGGCTGATGTAGCTCCAGCTAAACTCATATTAAATAACCACCTATATAAAGCTTATAAAATCGCACATTCCTATGTGGCTTTTAAAAATAACTTAGACTTAGTTATTCTTTCCCAACCTCGCCTATGTCCAACCTTTCCTTTCTTATTTTCATTTAAGCCTTCCTTTCTTTCACTTTCCCAACTCACATCATTTTTGTTCTTTTATCTCCTCTCTGCACCAGTACCCCCTTTCTACTTTTTTTCTATCATATAAGTTATAACTGAATATACAAATCTAAAAGATACTAACTGCAGGGTCTATGATAATAAGGATGAGTACTGTGTCTTTCTGGATTCCAAAAAGCTGATTCAGCACAAAAAATTCGGAGTTGGGCAAATATGATAAAATTATATGTTATATTGTTTAGTAAATAATAAAAATATCTTTATTTAGAAAGGAGGGGGAAATGACCTTTTATGTGACGAATGTTACTCAGCATTAAGAGACATAATCCCCTGTGAAAGGCATGGGTCTCAATCGTCAGTACTACTAATACCCAACAAACAAACACTTTAAACAACAGTCTAATAGGATAGTATTAGTCATCAAGAGAATTGCTTCTTTCAAAAGTACAGAAGCCCTTATACTAGAACAGAAGGAACATTTATATAATTTTAGGAGAGTGTGGAAATTTATATTTCTGCAGCACTCCTGAACTCTTCATACAGGTATAGACAATGATACCAACTCATTTTGGTCTTAGGCAGGGCACACTCCAGAGACTGTGTCAACAAAATGTCTCACCAAGATCTAATATCTTAAGAATACCATGTAAATTTTGTTTTGAATCCCACAACTTTAAAGGCTACTTGAAATTAACATTGATAAACTATTTTTAGTGAATGATTTGAACACAAGGCTCAGCAGCACTGGGTACAAATGTATTCAAATTGACACTAAGGAAGCTGTAGACCTCTGATGTGAAATACACTCTAGTACTTTTCTGAGTGCCAGTGAAGCTAAAGAAGATGAAAATTTTTCTAGTATGGCAGTGAGAATGCAAAAATCAACAGCACAGCTGCAATTTATGAACTGTGCTTGCATGATATAGGATGTGGTATCTACATTTTCAGCTGACTGGTTTCTCATAATGGATTTTAAGTGATATGTAAATCGATGGCCCGTAAAAGGGAATGAAATGAAGAGATTACGTTTTTAGAGACAAAGCAAGGAAAGTGTGCTAACACCAAAGACAGCCACCTCACACATGTGGCCTGAGAAAACCCACGTTGATGCTGCTATGTGGTTCAGTTAGTTGATAACTACTCTGCTCCTTGACATGAGCATCCCTAAAATTCTCACTCTATAGCTGAGGATTCCTGAGAAACCAGACAATTGGCTTCAGTGATGCAGCTAGCAAAAGACAGAGGTAGGTACAGTTTAAACATATCACCTCTCTGGATTAATGTCATTACACTGAAGCCTCTCACCACCCCTGCAAAGATTCATCAGCTGCTCACCTCTGAAAGGAGCCCCTACATACAAAGCAGACAATTCTTTTAAAGCTTGAGTAAATATGGGTGCATGCCAGCTATGAGCATCTTCACTTAATCAACCTCCGGCTAAAACCATGTACAATATCTTGAAGAAGCAACAAGAACTCTTAAGTCAGTGAAAAAAAAATCTGGGAAAAAAAAAAACTCTTCTTGAAAGGAGGTTTCTTAGGTGATCATATCTGATTGGACTCAGAGCCCTTTATCTAAAGAGAAATGTAGGGAAGAGATAAATGAATGATGTTGCTGTCCTGTGCTTTAGAGTAAGACTGTATTGGCAGTGTTTATTTGACATTACACAACAAAACAAAAATTAATGCCAATTAGAATAATCATTAAACAGATCCATTGCAGGGAGGTCCTGGGTATTTGTCTAAAAAATTTTACATTGCATTTCCAGGCAAATTACACATATCTCAAATCTCTGTCTTTCTATTTACTAATGGGGTAAAAAAATGTGTGCTAGAAATATTGGGAATCCTCCTTCTCTAATGTAGGTTCTTTACTGAAAATTTCTTTCTATGTTCCTTCCTACCTTCCTTCTTCCTTTCTTCCTTTCTTCCTTTCTTCCTTTCTTCCTTCCTTCCTTCCTTCCTTCCTTCCTTCCTTCCTTCCTTCCTTCCTTCCTTTCTCCCTACCTCCCTTCCCCCACTCCTTCCCTCCCTCTATTTTTTCTTTCTTTTTT
>NC_022012.1:6466619-6469602 GCF_000317375.1 Microtus ochrogaster | reverse complement strand
CTCCCTCCCTCCCTCCCTCCCTTCCTCCCTACTTTCTTTTCTTTGTCATGCTGGGTTTTCCCAATACTGTTTCTTCTCCATTGCCTTCCCTTGCATATACTCACCCACTTCCTCCTTGGACAGAGGGAACGTTCTTCTAAAATAAACATTTTATACAAGTGTTTGTACTTGGATAAAACTTTTCATCCAACTTGCACAGTTACCTCCCTGTATTTCTTACACTCAAAGCAGTAATCAAAAGTTTCTCATTTTATTGAATTGTCTCAAAATACTATTTAAATCTGCAGTTAAACTTGCTTACCAAGAAGTTTAATTGTTAGTGAACTTCTACCTGGAATGGGAAAGAATATATTATTCCCTGTAGCTGGCTGCATTCATGGTCAAGTATATTTATAAGTGAGAAGTTCTTTTTTAATACAAAGCTGAATTTATCTTCTCTGTTCACAACTCCACACACTGGATGAGTGTAAGAGTTTTTGAGCCCATCTTCCAGCCCTAGCTATATGAAACCTCATGTCATTTCTCCACTCCTGCACTCCAAAGAGGGTTTGAATAACACATCTGGCTTTCCATTTTCCTATTTTGATTCTACTGAGTAAGTAAAGTGGGAGGGAGAGAAATTCCTAGAATCTTTTTAATATTTTGATTACTAAGAATAACTGAAGCAGAACACTGATTATGAGGCAAATGAATTTAAACTAAATTTGTCAGTGAATGTGGCTTTGCTTAGCTAGATCCTAAAAATGCCTACAGCCACTTGAAGTCACCCAACAAAAGAACTTTCAGAAGTGCAGTAAGTGGAAATCAGAGAAAAGATGAAGCCTTTTTCAGCTGTGATTAAAATATCTTGCATCTTTAAATTTAAAAATTGAGACTTTCAAGACATATTTCTATGTTATTTCTAAATATGGAGTTCCTCCCCCGTGCACCAGTTTCATTATTTCTAGACCTCTGTTCATGAGAAAGACAGAATGGAAGCCCGGCTTTGTTCCCCTTCATTTTTTTGTCAGTTTGATTCTTCTTTGACTCCTGTATGTTATAACTGGTGGCTTACCAACCCTGCATATTCCAAAACTGAAATAGCTTTTCAATATATACTTACATCTTCCTCTTTTTACAGTAGCTTTTAGCTATGTTGACTGGGTGGACATTTGGGAGATCTAGGACAATAGAAACATGAGATCATATTTCTGAGAGCTATCTTGATTTTCTGCTTGAGTATTTTGATAGCTGTCCACAGTGAGGTCATCACCTGACAAGAACTTCTCAGAACATACTTCTGTCTTATAGAGACTTATTACTGAGAGTTTTGATTTGAGTCTTGGGCTATCATGTGTTATAACACTGTGTTTTCCAACTCATGGCTACTGTTCATCTCTGGAAAATTGTAAATCATATATGGTTGTTATGTCAAGTTTCTTAAAAAATAATTTAGGTCTTTGACTGCCTCCTAGTTCAGTCTTTTACTCATAGATTTATTCTTTTAATAGTGGCCCAGATTTCCTAGAAGTTTTTTTTTTCCTGGAATTTATTTATTTTTAACATTTAACATTTTCTTTGACTCAGTTATCCTCTCTTGTTTTAAATGCTAAGATTCTGTCTTGCATTATGTTGCTGAGGATTGTCCTCTGAGATACCTGTTCAGGTTTCTAAATCTTTCTATTCTAGATTTCCCTCAGTTTCTATTTTCTTGATGGATTTTATTTTTATGTGTTGAATAGTTTTCTTCATTTAATTCCATTGTTTCTGTGTGTTTTATGGCTTTCATTAATGAATTTATTTATATCTTTTTTACGTCTTTGTATACATTCATAACATAATAGTCATTTTGATGTCCTTGTCTTGGGCTTCAATCATTTTGCATTTCTTGTGAACTACTTCTGCAATAGGGTTGCTCAGCTCTAGCAGAGGCATATTATCTTGGCTATTATCTACTTGTATGGCAGTATCTAGGCATCTGCATTGGGATGATTGGTATTGTAGGTTCTGATATAATATCTTGTGTCTGTTGGATGTGTGTTCTCATCCTTGATTTCTATTGTCCTCTTTGATCATTAGGAAAGCATGTTAGAGTGGGTTGCCTGGTAGGGAATGCTTCTGAGATTCTGTCATGTGTTGTCCCTGGGGTTCCTGTATAGAAAGCATTTCTTGATATTGGGAACTGACACTAAATAATGGGAATATTATAAAAGGGCTTGCTGAAAGGAAGGCTAGGTGTGCCAACATGTTTCCTCTGGGAATGGACTCAGAAAAGAAGTGGCCACAGAAGGTGGTTTGGTACAGAGTTAGGAGTAACACTGGAAGATTGAAAGTGAGGAAGTGGGAGAGTAAAGATCACTTACTTGATTCCCTATAATGCATGGCTGGTGAGTTCCCAAGGATTGCAATTGATGTGTGAGAGAAAAAGTCAAAATATCTTCGGAATAAAGAAATTCTCTTGGGAGTAGCATGCCTTGGTTTCCTAAGTAGCAATGCACTATATTGATGCATTAGCAATGAATTTTCTAAGAGGGTATTTATCTGAAAGTTGTATCTCTTATCCCCCAAGTTTCCAGATGTTGCAGAGTAAAATGATGTCAGGTCGATACTTTTTTAGCTTCTTCCAATTAGAATTCAAATATAATTTGAATTGCAGAAGTATTCAGCACTTTTACAAACATACACCTTAATTAGGTTATGTCATACAAAGAAGTTATTGCTGCACATGCATTTCAGGAATTGGGATAGACTTTAGCTTTTTTGTTTCTTGCTCTTCTGAGGTATTATCATTGTATCAGAGTCCCAACTAGAAAGCAAAGATACTAAACCACCAAGATTCAAATATTACTTGGACTTACTCTGACTAGAGCTAAGAAAAAATGTACACACTCATCCATAAGTAGAATTACTAACTTTACCTGAAGGATGAATGAAGAGGTTTGTGAAGGGTTTAAATCAACTAGGGGATACTGCACATCCATTGGAAAAGATATATATATATATA
>NC_022012.1:6465256-6466519 GCF_000317375.1 Microtus ochrogaster | reverse complement strand
CTGTTTATATTTTTTAATTTTTATTTTATTATTGGAACAAAGAAAAGCCTTTTTTCATTATACATATTAAATCCCAGTTCTCACTGATTTCCCTCTGCCCATTCCCTCCACCTCCCCCCACCCTTTCCCCTCAACTCCCTAGAGAGGGCTAGGCAAATTGCTCCAAGGAAGGATCAAGGCCCTCCCCACTATATCCAGACTGAGCAAGGTATCCATCCAGAGAGAATAGATTCCAAAAAAGGCAGATCAAGCAGCAGTAATGAATCTTGGTACCTCTGCCAGTGTCCCCGCAATTTGCCCCAGGCATACAGCTGTTACCCACATTAGAGGGTCTAGTTTGGTCATATGCAAGTTCCTTTCCTGTCTGGCCAGAGTTGGTGAGGTGTTTCAGTGCGTATCCCCATCATGGTCTTGACCACTTTGTTCAAATTCCCCTTCCACTCATCAACTGGACTTTGGGATCTCAGCCCAGTGCTCTGCTATGGGTCTGCCCCTATCTCTATCAGTTGCTGAATGAAGTTCTATGGTGACATTTAAGATAGTCAGCAATCTCAAAACAGGACAATACCAGTTCAGGCACCCTCTCCAGTACTGATTAAGGTCTCAGCTTGGGTCATTCTTGTAAATTCCTGAGAATTTTTCTAGTGCCAGGCTTCTTGCTAATGCTATAATGACTCCCTCAATCAAAATATCTCTTTCCTTGCTCTCATCTCTGTACTTCACCCATCTTGATTATCCTGTTTCCTGAAGTTTTCCTTCCCCTTCCCCTTCTCCCTTCTCCCTCCCATTTTGTTTTCCCTTTTGCTCCATCCCCCATGTTTCTATTTTTTTTTCAGGGTATCTTGTCTATTTCATCTTTCCAGAGGGATCTATATGTTTCTCTTAGGGTACAGCTTGTTACTTTGCTTCTCTAGGGTCATAGACAATATCCATTTGCTTTATGGCTAGTATTCACTTATGAGTGCGTACATAGCATGTTCATCTTTCTGTGTCTGGGTTCCCTCAGTCAGGATGAATTTATCTAGCTTTATCCATTTGCATGCAGATTTCAAGATGTCATTGTTTTTTAGCACTGAATAGTACTCTAATGTGTAAATATACCACATTTTCTTTATTCATTCTTTGGTTAAGGGGCAACTAGGTTGTATCCAGATTCTAGTTATTATAAATAATGCTGCTATGAACATAGTTGAACAAATGTTCTTTTTTTTAATTTATTTATTTATTGAGGATTTCCGCCTCCTCCCCGCCACCGCCCCCCAC
>NC_022012.1:6453552-6457521 GCF_000317375.1 Microtus ochrogaster | reverse complement strand
CAAAGGGCCTTCAGGATCAGGACCAGACTCCCTGTTTGCCAGTGACCTTGCCAACAAGGGGCCTACCTCTTTGATCCAAGTGCAGTGGGAAGTCTGCTCTCCTTATTGCGCTGCCCTTCCCAGCCTCATGCATGCCTCTGCCGCTGCGCGGGTCCCCACCGCTGCGGCCCCGGAACCCTCTGGTCCCCGCCTCTTGCCTCTGCCTCCACGCTGGTCCCCGCCGCTTGCTTCTGTCGCCACCGGTCCCCCAAAGCCTATTTTTGATTGCAGCACTGTGCCGCTCTCCGCCCCCGCGACTGCGTGCCGCTCTCCACCGCCGCGACTGTGCGTCGCTCCGAACAAACGTTCTTATAGTATGATTGAGAATCCTTTGTGTATATGCTCAAAAGTGATATTCCTGACACAGATTGATTCCTAATTTTCTGCGAAACAGCAATACTGATTTTCTGAGTGGTTGTACAAGTTTACATTTCCTTCAACAATGGAGGAGTGTTCTTCTTACTCCACATGCTCTCCAGCATAAGTTATCATTGATGTCTTACCTTAACCATTCCAATGACTATAAGATGGTATCCAGCATCGTTTTAATCTGGATTTCCCTGATGGCTAAGTGTATTGAATATTTCTTTTTTTAAGTTTCTTTATTATTATTATTATTAAAAATTTCTATCTCCTCCCCCCTCCCACTTCCTTCCCCCTTCCTTACTTCCCTCCCCCTCTTTCTCCAGTCCAAAGAGCAGTCAGTGTTCCCTGCCCTATGGGAAGTCCAAGGTCCTACCCCCTCCGTCCAGGTCTAGAAAGGTGAGTATCCAAACAGACTAGGCTCCCACAAAGCCAATACATGCAGTAGGATCAAAACTCAGTGCAATTGTCCTTGGCTTCTCAGTCAGCACTCATTGTCTGCCATGTTCAGAGAGTCCAGTTTGATCACATGCTCTATCAGTCCCAGTCCAGCTGTCCTGGATATTGAAAGTAGACAAGATTGCCAGGCAAAAATTGGGAACTTGAGGGTGGGATGGGGGTAAGGGGAAATGGGGAGAGAAAAGTGAGAAGGTGAGAATGGGGAGAGCTTGGGGAAATGAGAGGGTTGGGATGGAGGAAGGGTAGATATGGGAGCAGGGAAGTATATATCTTAATTAAGGGAGCCATTTTAGAGTTGGCAAGAGACTTTACTCTAGAGGGGTTCCCAGGTGTCCAAGGAGATGTCCCCAGCTAGTTCCTTGGGCAGCTGACTAGAGGGAGCCTGAAATGTCCCTATCTTATTGCCATACTGATGATTATCTTGCATATCACCATAGAACCTTCATCTGGCAATGGATGGAGATAGAGACTGTTAAGCTGTATATTGCCACATGGCAGTGGCTTACTGGCAAAGATTCGGCATGGCAGCTTTATGGAGTCTCACTCTGCATTCCTCCCAGGATTCAGTTTCATCTCCCCTGCCTACCTAAGTTCTACTCTATCAATAGGCCAAGAAAGTTTCTTTATGCACCAATGTTATTCACAGCATACCACATCAGGTATTTATCAGTTGTAGGCATTTCCTAGTAGAGTTCCTGGGGTCACTTATATATGCTACCATATTATCTGCTAATAGCAGAAGTTTGACTTAATCCTTTCCAATCTGTATCACCTTGATCTCCTTTTGTTGTCTTATTGCTCTAGCTAGAACTTCGAGAACTATGTTGAATAGATGTAGAGAAAGTGAACAACCTTGTCTTGTTCCTGATTTTAGTGGAATTGCTTTGAGTTTTTATCCATTTAGTATTATATTGGCTGTAGACTTGCTGTGTATTGCTTTTATTATGTTTAGATTATGATCCTTGTATCCCTGATCTCTCCAAGACCTTTATCTTAAAGGGGTATTAGATTTTGTCAAATGCTTTTCAGCATCTAGTGAGATGATTTTATGTTTTTTTTCTTTCATTTTATTTGTATGATGGGTTACGAAGATGGACTTTTGTATGTTGAAACATTCCTGCATCTCTGGGATTAAACTTTTTTGACCATGGTGTATTATTTTTTAATGTGTTCTTGGGTTCAGTTTGCAAGTATTTTACTAAGTATTTTTGTATCAATATTCATGAGGAAAATCAGTCTATAATTCTCTATCTTGGTTGTGTCTTTGTTTGGTTTGTGTATTGGAGTAACTGTAGCACCATAAAAAGAGTTTGGCGCTGTTCCCTCTATTTCTAACTATGTAGAAGACTTTGAAGAGTTTTCATATTAGCTCTTCTTTGAAGATCTCATAGAATTTGGCACTGAAACCATCTGATCCTGGGCTTGTTAGTAAGTTTGTTTGTTTGGGAGGCTTTTAATGACTGCTTCTATTTCCTTCCAGGATATAGGTCTATTTGAATTATTCACCTAGTGTTGATTTAATTTTGGTATTTGGTACCTATCCAGAAAAATGTCCATTTCTTTCACATTTTCCAGTTGTGTGGAGTACAGGTTTTTTTTTTTTTTTTGTACTATGACCTAATGATTTCTGAATTTTCACAGTGTCTGTTGTTTTGTCCCCCTTTTCATTTCTGATTTTGTTAATTTGGATGTTCTCTCTCTCTCATTTTGATTAGTTTGGATTAAGAGTTTGCTATCTTGTTGATTTTCTCAAAGAACCAGCTCTTTGTTTCATTGATTCTTTGCATTATTTTCTTTTTTCCTATTTTGTTAATTTCAGCCCTCAATTTGATTATTTCTTGTCAGCTCCTCCTGGGTGAGTCTGCTTTTTTTTTGTTGTTCTAGAGCTTTCATGTGTGCTGTTAAGTCCCTACTTTGAGCTTTCTTCACTTTCTTTATGTAGTCACTTAGTGCTATGAACTTTCCTCTTAGGACACAGATTTCATAGTATATCAGGATATGCTGTGCCTTCATTTTTGTTGAATTCTGGGAGATTTTAATTTCTTTATTTATTTCTTCCTTGACACCAGGGTGGTTCAATAGACCACTGCTTAATTTCTATGAGTTTGTAGTCTTTCTTCAATTAGTGTTGTTGCTAAATTCTAAATTCTAACTTTAAACCATGGTTATCTAATAAGATACAGGGGTTATTTTAATTTTTTTGTTTCTGTTGAGGTATGCTTTGTTACCAAATATGTGGTCAATTTTAGAGAAGGTTCCATGAGGTGCCGAGAAGGCATATTCTTTTGTGTTCGTGTGAAATGTTCTGTAATGTCTGTTAAGTTCATTTGTGTCACAACATCTGTAAGTTCTCTTATTTCTCTGTTAATTTCCTTTCTGGTTGTCCTGTCCATTAGGGATAGTTCAGTGTTGAAGTCTACTATTAGTATGTGGTGTTTGATGTGTGATATAAGCTTTACTAGTGTTTCTTTTGTATATGTGGGTGCTCTTGTATTTGGGGCATAGATGTTCGGAATTGAGACTTTACCCTGATGGATTGTTCCTGTGATGAGCAGTGTTTTTCTCTATCTTTGGACTGATTTTGTAAGGTATTAGGATAACTACACCTGTTGGTTTCTTAGATATATTTGATTGGAAAACCTTTTCGCAACCCTTTACTCTGAGGTAGTGTTTGCCTTTGAAGTTGAGGTGTGTTTCTTGTATACAGCAGAAGGATTAATCCTGCTTTCATATCTACTCTGTTAGACTGTGTCTTTTTATAAGTGAAATGAGTCCATTGATAAAAAATCAGTCGCCCTCTTATACACAAAGGATATGGAAACAGAGAGGGAAATCAGAGAAGCATCACCTTTCACGATAGCCACAAACAGCATAAAATATCTTGGGGTAACTCTAACCAAAGAAGTGAAAGATCTTTTTGACAAGAATTTTAAGGCATTGAAGAAAGAAATTGAGGAGGATACCAGAAAATGGAAGGACCTCCCTTGCTCTTGGATTGGGAGGATCAACATAGTAAACCTGTAGAAGAATAAAAATAGACCCATATCTATCACCATGCACAAAACTCAAGTCCAAATGGATTAAAGACCTCACTATCAGTCAGAACAC
>NC_022012.1:6449355-6452025 GCF_000317375.1 Microtus ochrogaster | reverse complement strand
GAAAAAGCATGGGATAAAACTGGTCTCTCTGAACATGGCGAACAATGGGGACTGATGAGAAGCCAAGGACAATGGCACGGGGTTTGATCCTATGTAATGTGCTGGCTTTGTGGGAGCCTAGCCAGTTTGGATATTCACCTTTCTAAATATGGACGGAGGGGGGAGGACCTAGGACTTACCACAGGGCAGGGAACCCTGACTGCCCATTGGACTGGAGAGGGAAGGGGAGAGGAGTAGGGGGACGGGGAGAAGGTTCGGAGGAGGGGGGAAGGGTGGGAGGAGGGGGAGGGAAATGGGTGGCTGGGAGGTGGAAACTTGTTTTTTTCCTTTTTTCAATTAAAAAAAAAGAAAAAAAAGAGATATTAAAGACAAGTGATTGTTAATTCCTGTCATTTTTGTAGTAATGTTTGTGTGTTTCCCTTCTTTGGGGTTTGCTTTTGTGAGGTTATCTGTTGCCTGTGTTTTTATGGATGCAGTTAGCTTCCTTGGGTTGAAGTTTCCTTTCTAGTACTCTCTGTAGGGCTGGATTTGTGAATGGGTATTGTTTAAATCTGGTTTAGTCATGGAATATCTTTTTCTCCTTTGATGGTGATTGATAGCTTTGCTGGGTATAGTAGTCTGGGTTTGCACCCATGGCCTCTTAGTGTCTGCAGCATATCTGCCCAGGAACTTCTGGTTTTCATGGTGTCCACTGAGAAATTTATAGTATCTTCAACACCTGAGATTCTCTCTTCCGACTCTTGTATTCTGGTGGTTGTGCTTTCCTCAGTAGTTTCCATTTGTTTACCCAGATTTTCCATTTCCAGAATTAGCTTTGCTTGAATTTTTTTTAATCGCCTCTACTTCAATCTTCAAGGCTTGAACTGTTTGTTCTCTTTTCTTCACCTGATTGATTGTTTTATCATGGTTTTCTTTGAGAGCAATATTGAATTCTTTTAATATTTTATATTTTTCTCCATTTCTTTAAAAAAATTTATTTCCTCCATAAAGGTCTCCATCATCCTCATAAAGTTGTGTTTAAAATAATTTTGTTGTGCTTCTTCTGGGTTAGGATGATCAAGTCTTCTGGTTTTATGACCACTGGGTTCTGGTGTTACCATGTTGTTTTTTAGGTTGTTAGATGAATTCTTGCATTGGAGCCTACCCATCTCATCATTCAATTTATGTCAGCATTGTTTTTGTTTGTGTCTTGGTCCAATCCTTGAAGTGACTGTCTATGTCTTGGGAACTGTTCTTGATCTCCTCTGTCTGTATCTCAGGGGTTCGGGAGCAGCTTATCTGCAGGAAACTCATCTGCTAGCTGGCTAGTTTGAAGAGCCTAGAGAGTTGGGTGCCCCACCTGGTGGCTGGTCACATTCCTCTTGATCTTCTCTTTGTAGTAGCAGGCTGTGTATCAGAGTTCCACTGAAACAGCAGAGTTTGAGGGCAGGGTGTGGCTTCTAGATTGCATGGTCCAATAGTCAAGATAGGGGTAAAGGAGCAGCCTACCTGCAGGAAACTCTCCTGTTGGCTGGCTAGAAAAGCCAAGGCAGGAGGAGGAGGGGGTCCAGGGTTTTGCCCCAATATGAATGGCCTAGAAAACGCAGTATCCTGCTGAGTAGCTGGTCACTCACCTCTTGGTCCTCTTTGTGTAATAGCAGGTTGTATTTCAGAATTCTACTCACTGTCCTTATTTTTAACAGGTAATTATTATAAATTATCTTAATGTATATAGTAACAATAAAATGTCATTTTTAGATGCTTTCATAAATTTAATTATAGATTTTTTCCAAATATTTATAATGATTTTTTCAAACATACCAACATACTTTTCACAAACAACTAGAAAGTATTGTCAAGAGGTAGAATGAAATTTTAGTGAATACTATTGAAGACTATTAGATATGACAGAAAATTATTTTCCTGCTGGTTGTTAATTTTTAATGGAAAACCAGCAGACATCTTATTTTCAGATATCTTAAAATGTAAAATAATTGTAAGAATGATATTTTCAATAAGTTATTGAAATATTTTAGCAATATCTCAAGTGTTACCTCTGTAGACACTTGTCGATGATAACTGAATAAAATATTTACCATTCTGATAAACTTTTAATAAGTAGAAAATCTAGTTATTATGTAGCTTACTGAGAATGTCTACTTGTTCTTGAAATAATACATTCTTTCAGCATGCTACTTTTGAGAGCTGTTACAGCTCTATCAGAAATATTTCAAATATTATAAATATTGATAATTTTCAGCTTTTTTCAGGAGCAAAATCAATGTTATATGATTGTAGTAATAGGAGCGGCGGGGCTGCGTCCCCAGCACTTCAGCCGCCTGTCTAGCTCATGCCCTGAAATAACAACACACAAATTGTTGAATTTGACTTCAGACTTTATCACAAAGTTTTGATAAGGTAACAGACAGAATGTACCTCCAATTTGGGAATCTACATAATATACAAGAAAAGTTTAAGGAGGACATGTTATCTTTGAAGGAAAAAATTAAAGCCTTGGAATCACAGATACAGAATGGGAACCAAAAAATTGATACCTCAGTGAAATCACTGGAAATATATACAGGTCAGGAGATTCAGGATTTAAGAGAGACAATGATAAAAAGATTTGAAAAGATTGGAGAAATTATTGCAGCTGGTGAACAGAGTAAGGAGGCACAAGGACAGGATACA
>NC_022012.1:6419586-6433193 GCF_000317375.1 Microtus ochrogaster | reverse complement strand
AAATGCCCATACCTCAACCACTGACAGAGATACAGAGCATGCACCAATGGATAAAACAGGACTGTCATATCCTGCCAAGACAGGATAAGATAGTTTTGAAAAGTTGCTTGCCTTTGAAAATGGTATGTCAGTTATGTTAGGCCTTAGCCAAAGTTTGTTGCTTCAACGCTGTTAACGTGACTTTGGGTGATTCCCCAGGTAGCTAGTTGTCTCTGTGATTTGTTGCATGTTTTGGAAGTTGTTTTAATGAACTTCCTAATTATTCAGGTAACATTATTTCCCTTCTCAGATCTTCGATGGGGTTGAAGACTATATAAATGTAGTTACTTTTCTCTTATGACTTGGCCAAGTTATTTATTATACAAGATCTAAGCTAGTTAGAATAGGATATTTGTACTTATTGTATATAATTTCATAGTAGGTTTAGAACTCTCTTACTTAAACAAAAGGGGGAGGTGTTGCAGGGGATCCTCCCACTCCCCCAGCCTATAGCCGCTGAGATACCAGCCCATTGGGGCGTGGTCTCTCTTCCTTTAAAAAAGCGGCCACTTCCCTCTTCTCTCTCTCTTCACTTCCTGCTCTGCCGGTGACTAGACTCCCTTCCTGGTTGCGCAGAGGGCTGTTGTCTGGGACGGAGATCTGTAAGTTTTTTTCCCCTTTAAATAAATATCACCCTATTAATCATAATTCCAAACTGGTGTGGCATTTTTTTGTGACTTTCGCCTTCATATGATTTTATACATTTTCAATTAAAACCAATAACAGATTAATTTACATTCCAAATTCATAGCACAAGCACATAAAATATAGACTTTTATATTCCTGCTTGGTTCTATTGGAGAGATTTTATGAGTCTAATTATTGTGAATTTGGAACATCTGGTCAATTATCATTTTGTTCATTAGAAAACACTAGGAAGAGTTTTTGTAATGCTTGCTTTTGGCATGTTGTAAGACAGTTCAATCTCATACTCACTTTTCATACTCACTGGGACCATATGCTCTTCTTATCTAAGTGAGGTCACCAAAAGGCAAAAAAAAAAGTAGCATTTTACAGTGAAAGAGTTCTCAAAAGCTTCCACAGAGGCCAGAGCAATGTAAACAGTGAATCAATAAGTTAACACCTTAAACCACTCTCATCCAATATATATGCTTCACTTATCTTAACAAATAGATAAGTAAATATGCTTTTATCTCCTGAATATTTGATTTTTCCTGAATTTGAAAATTAAAAAAAAATCATCAGAAGGCAGGGCTCAGGCATCCAGTGAAGCTAGATAAATCTCCTGTTAGACATTCTATTTCTTCTGTAGAGGAATGTCTGGGGATCAATAAGGGATAGCCTGAAACAGTACAGGCATTTGCTGTTGCATTTGGCTGCCTACCAGAAACAAATGATAATATTAAATACTGAAGATACAGCACATTTAAATGTATAGGACACAGAAGAATTGATCTGGAACAGTACAGTAAATGACTCTACTGATAACTAGCATTCATGGTGCCAGAAAGTGCTGTTCCAGCTGTTGGGGGAGAAAAGTCATCAACAGTCTAAGACAGCTTTGGAGTCTTACAGTACAAGAATAACATGCCAGCCAAGGATATGTTCCTTCTTCGTCTCCTGCCTTCTCTAAATTTGACCTATTTAAAATGATATATATTACAATTTATTTTGTTGTCAGTAAAAAGTGGAAAAGAATGAGTGTTTGTACGGAACAGCCTTCTTTTTTTCCTACACCGATATGTATAGTGATTTACATTGAAAGTGGCTTTACCATTCTATTTAGAGGACTGTGCTATATGTTATCAAATGAGTCATTATAGTGGTCCACTTTATTCTGATATTCCTGAGAATGTAGAGTCACAGCTTTAATGTCACTTCCCAGGCAAATAAAATATGCATTGTGGAGATCCATTCACATCTATGCAATAAATTCAGGTTTTCACACTGAAAGTTCTAACATAAAGTAGCAGAGAAATCTAGAAAGTGAATGTTTTTCAGGAAAAATAAGCATTAAGATTTAGAAATAAACAATGATATCATTAATTGTAGTGTTTTAAAGTCACAGTGGTATAAAAAGCAGCTCAATTCCTTTAATTAGGTGAATGAGTGATTTTGAAAGTAGCATTTTAATAAATTTAGAACTTAGACAACAATGAGGACCATAAGAGAGACATACATAGATCCAATCTACTTGGGAAGCAGAAAGAGACAAAATCTCCTGAGTAAATTGGGAGCATGGGGACCTTGGGGGTGGGTTGAAGGGGAGGGGAGAGGTAGGGAAAGGAACAGAAAAAAATGTAGAGCTCAATTAAAAATCAAATAAATAAATAAAATAATAAAAAGAAAGGAATGAGTGGATTTGAAAGTGGTAGTATTAATCAGTGAACACCAAGCAAATTATGAAGCTTGAAGGGCAGAAACACAGAATATAGTACTTTCATTTAACAATGTAGTAAACTAATTTATATATAAAACAGAGAAAGTATTAATGATGTAATAGATAAAATACTCTTCATTAGAAATCTGGAGTCCATTAAAGGCTGGCCTAAGAGGGAATGCTTCATGATAAGTTTATCATATGAACTCAGTCATTTAAAGAAGAATTTGATAGATCCTGAGAAGAGGGTCTTGAGCACTGGAACAGACTTATACCCTCAGTACCTGTGAACATGTATGCTTACATTTTGCAAATATAGCCATGAGAAGTAAAAATTGGGGAAGCATGAGGAATTACTGTTAGTGGAGATCACTGGGGTCGTTTTGAAATTCCATATGAGGTACTTTTTACATACAAAGATATAATCCACTAACTCTGATACCAGTTATAGTGATTTCAAAGAAAATGGCAATTGGGGTGGTGGTGGCACACACTTTTAATCCAAGAATGTGGATCTCTGTGTGTTTGAAGACTGCCTGGTCTATAGAACTAATTCCAGGCCAATTAGGGCTGTTATATAGAGAAACCCCATCTTGGGGAATAAAAAAGAAGAAAGGAAGAAAGAGAGAGAGAGAGAGAGACAGAGAGAGAGAGAGAATGAAAGAAAATGGCCCCCAAAGGGGTGGCAGTAATAGGAGGTGTGGTCTTGTTGAAGTGAGGCTTTGTTGGAGAAAGTGTGTCACTGTGGGAATGGGTGTTGAGGTCTCTTTTACTCACATTTCACTCAATGTGACACTCAGTAAACTTTCTGTTCCCTTCTAATTAAGATGTAGCAAGCACCATGTCTGCCTGCACACCACCATACTCCCACCATGATGATAATGATCCTCTTAAATGGTCAGCAAGCCACCCCAATTAAATGCTTTTCTTATAAAAGTTGCCATGGTCATGGTGTCTCTTTACAGCATTAGAAAACTAAGACACTAATTTAGTTAAAATAAAACTACTATTTCATTTTGCATTTATATTTGCTACCCACTAACCCCTTTCTCTGAATTATTTTTGCTACAAGTTGGAAAAAAATAAAAAAACTAAAGCACCTTCCTTGAATAAGTTCTTAGAACTGTAATAGGTTGCACTTCCTGAAAAAATATAGAGGAGTAGAATTGAGATATTAAATCCAATATAGCCAAGAAGTCCTGTTGCCCATAAACGTAAATGATGCTAATATATAACTCTTAGATGTTGGTAGCAGCTACTTGTTAATTTTCTTATCCACTCAAAACTTAAATAATCACACAGAAACTATATTATTTGCAAGACTGTTTGGCCAGCAGTTTAAGCATATTCCTAGCTAGCTCTTATATCCTAATCTAACCCATCTATCTTAATCTGTGCATCATCAGTAGGTTGTGGTCTACCAGCAAATTTTCAGTAGGCTCTGGCAAAAGCATCTGTCTCCTTTGGAGACACATGGCTTTTCTTTGACTCCAATTACTCTCTCTCTCTACACCTCTGTTTGTATTTCTCACCTGATTTTACTATGTTAAGCCATTGGCCAAAATCAGCTTTATTCAGTAACCAATAAAATAAACACATATACAGAAACACATCCAATACCTCTTCCCCTTTTCTGTTTAAATAAAAAAGAAGGTTGAAACTTTAACATTGTAAAAATCAAATATAACAAAACATGTATCAAGTAAGATTTATAGTTAAAATATTTATATCTGTTTTAACTTTTATCATAACTAAGAAAAGCTACAATTATAACTATCTATTCTTCACGTCCACCAAAGACCCCAGAAGTTACCTAAGTTAACAGGAAGTACATTGTCAGCAACTTCCAAAATTCTAGAATTGACAGACATTTCACAGCCTGGACAATAACCCAAAATTCTTCTGTAACATTGGAGCACCCATCTTCATCCTACAGGTCCAAAATATATGGCAGACTCTTCTACTAAGCAGGAAATTTCAAAGACCATTCCACCTATATTGACAACTTGTCAGTGACATTCTTCTGTGTCCTGAAAATTGTCAAGTAGACTCTTTTTCTTTCATGAAGCAGGGACCCTGAAGAACCATCTCAACTTTAGAGAATTCAACAGTCCCTTTTTGTAACATGAGTGGAGCTGGCTTGCTTGTTGGGGTTTCTGTCCCGCTGGGTACCCCCAGATGTTTAGCCCCAAAGAAAATCACACATAGGTCTCCATAAATTATAAAGCTGATTGGCCCATTAGCTCTAGCCTATCACTGGCTAACTCTCACATCTTGATTAACCCATTTTTCTGATCTATGTTTGCCATGTGGCTCAGTACCTTTTTTCAGTGGTGCAGATCACATCCTGCTGCTTTGGTGATCTGGTCAGGAGAGGGAAGAATCAACTTCCTCCTTCCCAGAAGTCTCCTGTTCTCATTACATCATTTCTATTTCCTGTCTGGTTTTCCCACCTATACTTTCTGCCTGGCCAATCAGTGTTTATTGAAAACATGATTGACAGAATACAGACAATTCTCCCTCACCACTTTTTCTGCGAGCTGCATTTTTAGTTCATACAGCATAACATCAAGCATTCCAGGCAAGAGAAATTTCCTGCCCAAATGACTAGGAAACCCCACAAGGAGCCTCTTCGATGCCCATCATTCTCCTAAAGTAGATTGGTGCTGCCAGAAGCAGGTGTGTCTTATTGTCATGAAAAATTCTAAGTTATTGAAATATTTTAAATGCCATATTCTGTAAGTCTTTGAAAAATTTGATCTATATAACTGAAATATATCTCTATATATCTAGAAAACTTAAATAACATGACTACAAGCTTGACTATTATATTGATCTGTATTTCTTAATCATAAAAGACATTTTTAAATGAGTTGCACAAACACAATACCTTAATTAAGAGCAGAAATATACATAAAGCAAAGTCAATTCTAAATTTGTATCAATAAAACAAAATCTATATCAATGCAAATTTCTATAGCATATTCCCCTTTAAATGTAAACAAGCATTTATAAGCAATCATTTAGGGAGTTTAGGCATAGTTCTCTTCATACTGCTTTCTGCTTTTTGTTGGACAAAGTATTTGTGTGGAGGGTCATGAAGACCTTTTGGGTGTTCTTGGACTATAAAACCACATTATTCTGGAAGAAATCCACAGTTTCTCATTTTTTGTGAAAACAAAAGTAGAACCTCTTTTCCAAGGCAACATATCTTTAGACCCAAATTTTGAAGTCAAATACCTTTAAAATATATATGTTGGTTTAGATTAGCAGCCCATAAAATAAAATATCTCTCTGTACTTAGCTAATTCATAGGTATAGAATTAAAAAAAACACAATAATATATATATATAATTCAGACTCTCAGTGTGTATTCTGTGTTTATGTGACTTATTTTTCTGTACTCCTTTAATCTATGGCTGTCTGTACTCTGTCTCTTTAAAGAATTTGTTTTACGTTTTAATGATTTACTTCTTTTTATGACTCTTTCTACTCTTTTTCTTCTGTTTTCCAAGCCTACATAAATTTATTCAACATTGTTACCATCGAGAGTTTTTTTTTTTTTCATCTGAATTTGTCTTTAGTGTGTATCTGTAATCCTTTTCTGACCAGAACCACTTCTTAAAATGTTAAATGTCATGACTAGAACTAAGGATGCTTTGCCTTTTGTTTCCATCCAGTCTGACATGGTAGAGGCATGTTCACTGCCCTGAGAACTATTCTTTCTGCCTCAGATCCAGCACCACAGCTGGTCTGTGTCATCATTAAACAATTTGTAACATGCTGCTCTCAGAACCCAATTAAGTACATGGCCTCCTGAAAGAGCCAGAGCTGTTCATGCAACTAGAATGAACCAGAAAGCTGCCATTTCAAAACTGCACAGATGTTTTTCTACTGCTGAATCAGGAAGACCTCTCTTAAAGGAGCTCCAACACTCCTGTTCACCACCAACAAACAGAGCCCATCAGAAAACAAAATGCAACTAAACTTTAGTTTTGAGGGGGTATCTAGAATTCCTTACCAAGCTTTCTCAGGTTTTATGTGGATTTAGTTGGCATATGTTGATGTACTAATCTGTTGGTGGAGGCTGCTTGTTTATTTTCTCAGCTGCTCAGATCCAAAATAATCACATAGAAACTATATTATTTGCAATACTGTATTGCCAATAGCTTAAGCATATTTCTAGCTAGCTCTTATATGCTAAACTAACCCATCTCTGTTAATCTGTGCATCACCACAAGGTCTTAGCATACCATCCAATTTTCAGTAGGCCCTGGCAGAGGCATCTGTCTCCTGTGGCAGCTACTTGGCTCCTCTCTGACTCCACCTACTCTCTTTCTACATTTCTTTACTCTGCTAAGCCATTGGCCAAAAGCAGCTCTATTCATTATCCAATAAAGGAAACATATATACAGAACTTCCCACACCACTTAGAGGCACTCACTTTTGTAGCATAGTGATGGATTGGCCAGTATCTTGTCTACTCTTTCTGTTGTTCTGGGATTTCATCATCACATTTCTGTGCTGTCTTCTGAGTAATTGTATCTCCAAACCTTGAACATAGCTCTCTTGGAAGTAGTACATTGTTTATTTATTTTTTTTTTGAGTTCATTATAGCCATGAAAAATGACACAGAAGAACCTTGACAAACCTCAGGTCTTAGGGCAGTATTAGGAAAGCTTGACCTTAGAACACCTTGGCATACTTGGGCAATACTTAAGTTACCATGGTGAAACAGGTCTATCAGGGTTGCTTTTGGACAGTGTTATATATTTGAATGTTTTATCTGCCAGGCATCTTTTTCCAATAAATTTATAAAGAATTAATGAACACTATTGAATCCAGCTGCTTTGAGGTTCTACTTTGGTAATTGCAACATCTAGGTCTTGAACCTGTCCTAGGTTTTCTCCCTGGGTAAGTTCCCTTTGATCTATGTATGCCTAATAATGTGCTATGTATTTTAATCACAATGTGTGTTATGATTTGAGAACTGTGTAATCTACTATATTTTTTTATCATAGATGCTGAAAGACAATTTATACTAAGAATTTCATGGCCACATACCATGAAAGATAATAAAATCTGTGGTTTTAAATTAAAATCGACATAAATATTGGTTACTCATTATACAAGGCAATTTCAGTTATGGGTCCCTAATATATTTGAATGGTAGCAAGTAAGGGGCTTGAATTTAGAGAATAAGATTATAGTAACCTAACTGAGACTGGGGTACCAAAACTGAAGAACCTACAGACTCAAGAGATGGGTATATGGCACCCAAAGAAGATTGTCAATATTAGTACCTGTCATGTGTTATAAAGATGAAATTTTTGCTGCAGTAAAAGAGAATGAAAAATTAAATGTTAAGAAGAGTCTTTCCCTAGGTTAGTGTAATAGATAGCTTTATGTCAACTTGACACACATTAAAATTATCTGAGAGGAGGAAAACTCAATTCAGAAAATGCATCCATAAGATAAGACTGTAGGCAAATCTGTAGGGAATTTTCTTAATTAGTGATAGATGAGATGGACCCAACCCATTGTGGGTGGTACTTGGCTCTATAAGATAGCATGCTGAGCAAGCCATGGAGAGCAAGTCAATAAGCAACACTACTCAGTAGACTTTAAATTAGTTCCTGTCTCCAGATACATACCCTGTTTGAGTTTCTGTTCTGACTTCCTTCAGTGATGAATAGTGATATAGAAGTATAATCCAAATAAATACTTTCCTCACCAAGCTTCTGTACTTATGGTCTTTTATCATAGCAGTAGTAAGACTGACTAGAACAGAAGTTGGTACCAAGACAGTGGGTCATTGCTGAACAGACCTGACCATGTTTTGCAGAGGATTGTGAAAGACTTTCGGACTTGATGCTAGAAAAGCCACTGAATGTTGAGAGCTCTATGGGCTGTTCTATTGAAGCTTTGAATATAAGAATGCAAAGAAAGCATTGCACTGCAAGCTATGAAGTTCTAACTTGAGTTTCTGAGAAAAACAAAGAATCTACCAAGTCATTTCTGTGAAGAATTTATAATGTCTGGTTAGTTGGAGTTGAAAAATCATCTGTTACTAATAAGATACCAAAATCACTGAAGAAAAACCTGATGCCAGATAGGTAGAGCTGAGAAACTAGTGGTAATTAAAAAAGACTAGCCTCACTGAGATGAAACCTTCTGGGAAGAATATCTGAGAGTCAGCACACAAACACTGTATTCCAGAGATGGCTAACATGTACCTATCACTGGCAGTCATACTTGGCAATGTATAGGCCATCCAAATAGTACTGACTTTGAAGATATGAAAAAGCCATGGAAAGAAGCTGAGGCTTGTCACTGTGAGAGGCCAGGAGAGATGTACAGCCTCATAGCAGTTGAATGCCTGGGATTGAATAAATTAAGCAGAGAAGTTGAGGCTTGGCATCATGCCATAAAGAAATCCTAGGAAAGGCTATTGGTGAAAGTAAAGCCCAGTTATAGAAAATGATCCCAGCATGTTGGAGATGACAATGCCATGGAATGGCCATCAAAAACAGTAGTCACGAAGGAGTAGAGCCTGCCAGAGCTTCAAAGGCAAGCCCTGTGTGCTATAGAAAGTGGAGATGGAGAAGTGACCTGAACTCTTTGGAAGAGCCAAGATTATGAGGCCATCTGAGACTTTGAACAGTGGATTATTTACACTTTGGGGAGTTGGGTTTTGCTGTGTTCGGATTAAGTGCCCTGTTTATTCACTCTTGAAGTAAGAAAGTATTTACCTCAATTTTTACAGGAACCCACAGCTGAGAGATTTTGAACTACTGAAATAGATTTTGGATTTTAAAGATTAGATATCACTCACAGACCAGGTAATCGTAACACACACCGTTAATCCCAGTAGCCACACTAGTTTGCCACAGAAACTGGGCAGTGTATGCCATTAAACCCAGACCAAGAGAGGATTATAAAATGGGAGGAAACCTCTCTCAACCACAGTCTCATTCTGAAGTTTCCTGGAGACAGGATGACAATTTTCAGATTGAGGTCAAGATATAGTGGCTGGCTGCTTTGCTTTTCTGTTCTTCAGGTTGAACCCCAATATCTTTCCCTGAGTTTTTATTAATTGTGCTCCATTTGGTGCCCAACATGGGTCAGTATGACTTCATGAAAAAGGCAATTTGCCTGAGGCCTTTTAGCCACCAGCACAGGCCAGAGCTGGACTCAAACCTAGACAACTCGGTTTGGGAGAAAAACTAGTGCTCCCAGCTCCCATCAGCCCCAACTTAGCTTTCATGTAAAGATGTAAAATACACAGAGAGTCTGGATATTGTATGTTATTGTGTTGTCTTTGAATTGTATGACTTATGAGGAAGGAGCAACAGCTGCTAAAAGGCATTTGATTACAAAGGTTGTCTGATTAATCCAATTTACAAGGCATTGAAAATGCCTTGACTTCAAAATTTAAGTCAAAAGACATATTACTTTGGAGATTGGATTACTTTTGTTTCTACAGGAAGTAAGAGGGTGTGGATTAATTCTGGGATAAGAAGAATAAGACCTGATCAAGAAAGACCCCCTGAAAAACCTCTAATAGGAGCAGATGGCCCAGATGACTTAAGGTTTCAGAGTATATCTGTTGCAGTTTCCTCTGGTTACTACATTCAAAACAGCTTCAAGACTGTTGACTGAGATGAACCAGCCTCACAGAATACACCAGTCAGTAGTTGACTATAATCCTAATTTTTCTTTGGGTCCCAATAAGATTATCAGCACCCCCAAGGAGCAGGAAGTAGCCTAGAAAACTATACCTACAATCCCCCAAAATGGATTATGGATATTTATGTTTGTTTAGTGTGTTGGTTATAAGTGTTTATGAATAATTGTCAGGAAAAATGCTAAACAAAAAATTAAATTCAAGGCTCTTGTTTTGACAAGAAAAAAGAGAATATAGATAGGATAAAAGACTAGATTTTAAATCTACTCTGAAAAGAAAAAGGGAGGATATAGATATGATAAGATTAAAAGAAAGATTATTGGATCTACTTTTAAAAAGTAACTATTAGTTGTAAATGTTTTAATTTGGATTGAACTTTTGTATATTGTATCAAATTTTGTATATTGATACATATTTGAGATTAATTTTGTTAAAACATACTGTATATACAATTCTAATCTTGTTCAAGATATTGTGCTTATGCAGCTCATTTAACAATGTAATGCAAATTTCTAGGCCTTGAAAATTATTATTACCAACTATTTAGGATAATAAGGAAATTAGGTTGGAGATAAACACCTAGTATAATCAAACTTGTAGTCACATTAGGTATGTTTTCAGGGTCAAACCAAGATATATTTTAGATAAACAGGTCATTTTCAAACATTCTGGAGATCTACAGAATATGACATTTAATCTGTTTTAATAACCTTTTATTTTTTATGACAATGAGACGTGTCTGCTCCTGACAGCACTAAGATACTTCAAAGAAGATAATGGGCATAGAAGAAACTTTACATGGAGTTTACTTTTTTTGTGACAAAAGTAAAACATTGGACAAGAAAATTCCCCTGCCTCAACTTGTTGACAGAATGCTATCCTTATGAATTAAGGAGGACACAAAATATCCTACTTCACAGAAAAGTTTCTCAGATATGCTAGAATTGTAGACTGAAGATAGATGTCCATCATTACAGAAGAACTTTGGATAACTGTCCAGAAAGTCAGCTGTTTCTGTCATTACTCACATTGTTTTGGAAGTCACTTCCTGCTTACTCTGTCAATATTATTTCTTTCTTGGGTCTCTGAGGGAGTTGAAGATTAGGTAGTTATAGTTTACTAGATGCAGAAAGCAAGTAATGATAGAAAATAAATTAGGTATAAGACTTTGCATTCATCAAGATAGGATAGATTTGAAGTATTTTCTCTGAATTTGTCAAATGCAAATGGACTAGAAATTGTTGATGTATTTTCTGCCTGAATATATTTTACATAGTCATTGTGCTTATTGTATATAGTTTTTTTCATATTAGTTATAGCCTTTGTTCTTATTTTTGACAAAATGGGAAATGTAGTGGCATTTAAATTGTATTTTAATAAATAAAGCTTGCCTAATGATCTGAGAGTAAAGTAGCCCTACTGGTCAGCCTACACAACAGGTAATAACACACACCTTTAATCCCAGTAGCCACTAGTTTGCCATATAAATCGGGTAGTGCATGGTTTAACCACAGTGGTGCATACCTTTAATTCTAGCCCTAGCATTATAAAATGGGAGAAAACAGCTCTCAACCACAGTATCATTCTAAAGTTTTCTGGAGGCAGGACGACCATTTTTAGACTGAGATAGAGGTAAGAGCCGGTGGCTAGCTGCTTTGTTTTTCTGGTCTTCAGGTTGAACTAAAATATCTCTGAGGATTTATTAGTCATGCTTTAGTAGTTAGCATATTAAGTGTTAAAGACAATTGTGAACTATAAAAGCCAGAAAACAATGAAGTTTAATAATTCTGACGATTTGTTTCTGACAGTTGCTTCTCATACAAAACTGATAAAGTATAAAACTTAGATCTTTAGGTGTGTAAATAAACATGCCAGAAAATAGGCAGTGACCAAGAAAATAACAACACACCACCATTTAAAAGGTATGATTACAAATCTGTGAAACATGGAAAGCTAAAGTCAATGCAAAATGAGACTATAGTAAGGTCTGATATCGAGGAGGGAAGTGGGAGAACAGTGTTATGCTTAAATGATTCAGAGCACCAAAATGTGCAGAAGGTATATCCATTAATTTTTAGAGCCTTGAAGAGATGAGTTCTAAGTTAGGAGAAGCTAGGGGAGTTACTTAGATAAGAAATGAAAATTAAATCACATGGCTTAGTGGGTTTTTTCAAAGGACATAAAATTTAAAGTTGGATAAAATGTTGGCATGTGCTGGGAAGAGCTGGAGTAAAGAATTTCATTTTGACATTCTCAAGAATCTAAGTTAATGATTGAATATGCACCTGACACTTCTATGTTGACACCCACAAAGCACCCTGCACTGTTTATACCCTGATTAGGAAACTTACTTGTCAAGTCCCAGTGAAACAACTTTCTGATTGAGAGTAATTCTTCTCTGTACATGTACTTTTCTCTCTTTGTATTCTCAATAATCACTTCTACGTGACAGTGGAGGCAATGGTTTCTTACAAAAGGTAATTAGTATATTAGTGTATCTGGAGAGTGTTTCAAGGTGTAAGGGATGCAATATTCTCAGTATTTATGGATATTTAAGGCTCAGGAATTATGTGTTCTATCTTCAATGAACACCAGAAAAACACAATACTTAAGAGTGTGAGAATTTGAAGACACGTATTGTCATGGTCAGTGCACATGTGCTGAAGAGACTCTTGTGACTGAGACCATTGCAACTAAGCACTTGCTGAAAAGACACACCTCGGTGTCTCCCAAAAGGTCACTGGGTCTTGCCTACGTGCTGTTATCTAGTAGTCACTGCCTCCTCTTCTTGGTCTCTTTCTATTTCCGTGACAAATTTGTTTACTTTTCATAATTTACAGTTTCTATGTTTCATGAAACACAGGGCAGACTACTACTCGTATGTCTAGATATTAATATACCATTTATGTTAACTTTTATTTTTATTTTATTATTTTTTAATTAATTTATTTTATTGTTGAAATAATTTTCTGCCTCCTCCCCGCCTCCCATTTCCCTCCTCCTCCTTCCACTCCTCTCCCCATCCCCCGACTCCTTTTCCCCTCTCCCTACTCCATTTTCCTTCCCTCTCAAGTCCAAAGAGCAGTCCGGATTCCCTGCCCTGTGGGAAGTCCAAGGTCCTCCCCCCTCCATCCATGTCCAGAAAGGTGAGCATCCAAACAGGGTAGGCTCCCACAAAGCCAGTTCAGGCAGTAGAATTGAATCCTAGTGCCATTGTCATTGGCTTCTCATCAGCCTTCATTGTCCACCATGTTCAGAGAGTCTGGTTTTATCCCATGCTTATTCAGTCCCAGTCCAGCTGGCCTTGGTGAGCTCCCAATAGATCAGCCCCACTGTCACAGTGGGTGGAAACCAAAGGACACTGTCACTAAGACAAAAAGGCAACCCACTGACTGGGAGACGATCTTCACCAACCCTGCAACAGACAAAGGTTTGATCTCCAAAATATATAAAGAACTCAAGAAACTAGACCTTTAAATGCTAATTAACCCAATTAAAAAATGGGGCACTGAACTGAACAGAGAATTCTCAACAGAAGAA
>NC_022012.1:6409537-6418730 GCF_000317375.1 Microtus ochrogaster | reverse complement strand
GTGAGGTGGGATGGGGTAAGGGGAAATGGGGTGAGAAAAGTGAGAAGGGGAGGATGGGGGGAGCTTGGGGAAATGGGATGGTTGGGATAAAGGAAGGGTGGATATGGCAGCAGGGAAGTATATATCCTAATTAAGGGAGCCATCTTAGGGTTGGCAAGAGACTTGACTCTAGCGGGGCTCACAGGTGTCCAGGGAGATGTCCCCAGCTAGTACCTTGGACAACTGAGGATAGGGAACCTGAAATGACCCTATCCTATAGCCATACTGATGAATATCTTGCATATCACCCTAGAACCTTCATCTGGCGATGGATGGAGATAGAGACAGAGACCCACATTGGAGCACTGAACTGAGCTCCCAAGGTCCAAATGAGGAGCAGGAGGGAGAACATGAGCAAGAAAGTCAGGTCTTCGAGGGGTGCACCCACCCATTATGTTAACTTTTAAATGAAAGCAATATTTTTAAGTTTAATATTCTCTGTTCCTCATTCATTTCCTCAGATTCTAAGGAAACATCCTATAACCCACTCTCCCAGTTGCTTGCTCAATACATACTACCTATTATTTTTGTTTACTATATTTCTGAAAATTAATTACTGTGTGCCCTGAGTCAAATTCTCACATCATTTATGTTGGTGTTGTTATTGTTATTGTTAATATTATTATTTTAAGCTATACTACCATGTATAGGGTGAGGGTTTCTTTCATCTTTTGTCACCTTTTTTAAAAAATGTTTTTATTCAACTATATATTTTTCTCTGTTCCCCTTCCTTTCTCTCCCTTTCCTTTCTACCTTCTCCATGATCCCTATGCTCCCAATTACTCAGGAGATCTTGTCTTTTTCTATTTCCCATGCACATTAAATCCATGTATGTCTGTGTTAGGGTCCTCATTGTTGTCTAGGTTCTCTGGGATTGTGAATTTGTAGGATGGTTTTACTCTGCTTTATGCCTAAAAGTCACTTATGATTGAGTACATATGATATTTGTCTTCCTGAGTCTGGGTTACCTCACTCAAAATGTTGTTTTCTAGATCCATGCATGTGTTTGCACATTTCAAGATGTCATTTTTTTCTGCTAAGTAGTATTCCATTGTGTAAATGTACCATTTTCCTTATCAATTCTTCACTAGAAGGGCATTTAGGTTGTTTCCAGGTTCTGACTGTGAGAAATAATACTGCTATGAGCATAGTTGAGCACATGTCCTTGTGGTATAAGTGAACATCCTGTGGGTATATACCCAAAAGTGGTACTGCTGGGTCTTGAGGTAGGTTGTTTCCTAATTTTCTGAGAAATTGCCATACTGACATTCAAAGCAGCTGTACCAGTTTGCACTGCCATCAGCAAAAGAGGAGTGTTCCCTTTACCCCACAACCTTTTCAGAATACATTGTCATCAGTATTTTTGATCTTGGCCATTCTTACAGGTGTAAGGTGAAATCTCAGAATTGTTTTCATTTGCATCTCTGAAGACTAAGAATGTTGAGCATTTCCTTAAGTGTCTTTCAGCTATTTTAGATTCCTCTGTTGAGAGTTCTCTGTTTATGTCTGTACCCCATTTTTTTATTGGATTATGTATTCTTTTGATGGCCAATTTCTTGAATTCTTTGTGTATTTTGGAGATCAGCCCTCTCTCTCATGTGGGGTTGGTAAAGATAACTGGAATCAACAGCAACACTAATTCTTTTGTCACCTTTTATAAATTAACTATTTTCTTCACATCCAAATCTGGCATTCCTTTTTCTTCTCTCTCCAAATAACGTTAATTACTGTTGAAGTTTTTAACCTTCTTTCTCCCTGTCAAATGCTGTCTTAATTTTCATGCTGTTTCCTTCACAGATCAGGGAGATCATTTCTCCTTCAGATCTAAAACTGGGCCTCTGGGACTGTATACTTATGGGCTGATGAGCAAAGTCTAATGTCTCTTAAGTGTGTTGTTATTGTCATACTATGGTGGGTCAAAATTAGATCTTGCACTAAAGCAGAATTGCTTTTCATTCTAAATAATCAGATCATAATTTTACATACTAAATGAAGTCATAGCATTAATGATTTGTTTCCATTATATTTTAATATTGAGAATTCTTGAGAAAATTATATATTTTTTGGCAGATTATACCAGAGATTCTCTTGATCCCTGTGTATGCTTATCCTCTAAGAAATATTTTCAATGCTCATATGTTAAAATTTTACTATATCATAAATTTCTAGTCAAGATCTGTTCTCAGGGATCCAAAGTTTTATGAAAACTATCATCCATTTGGCATTTTCACTAAGATGTCTAATACTATTGCACACAGTAATTATTTTAATTTTTTATGCTTCATAAGTACCTCAGTGTGAATCAGTTATGGTTATATTACATAATGGTCTCTTATGCTTTCATCCAGAAATCTCTATCAGCATGCTGTTGAAATGAATCATAAAGTTTGGACCTTCTTCATGAAAAAAAAACCCTTCTTTTTGAGTCTGGCTTCACAATGGTTATTGATTCCAACTCTTTTCTTTGCTGAAAACAATATGCTGCTATCTGAATTAAATTTTAAAAACCTCAACTTTCTATTCCACAAGAGACATTGGCATCATATTTCAATGTGTTCTAGTATTTCATCTAAAACCTTCCATTCTACTTATGTGGTGGTCAACTTTCTCTCTCTCTCTCTCTCTCTCTCTCTCTCTCTCTCTCTCTCTCTCTAACACACACTTAAACATACACACTCACTTGCACAGACATACACATACATGCTGTCTTATTTATTTTTACTCCTCGTCACTTTTCCTCTTGCTGATTTCAAACATTGTGAAAAGAATAAACTTGAAGAGCTTATCTCAACTCACAGTTTAATGTGCAGTCCATCCTGTTGGGGAAGTCAAGGAATCAAGACAGTAAAACAACTGATTACATAGTAGTCAACTGCATCAGATTGGAGAAATAAAATTTTCTTGTTTTCAGATTATTATCTCCATTTTTAAAGGCCTTGGATCCCCTGATGAGAGACTAGTAGCCCTTATGTGAAGGCAGTATTTTGCACATTAATTAAGACAAGCAAGACAGTCCTCAACAATCATGGGTCTTTCACGGTTTAGATCTCATGTAATTCTAGAATCAGTCAAGTTGACAATGGTAACTTTCCTATTTGTTTGTTTGAAGCAATGTTTCACTTAGACCTGTTTGTTCTCAAAGTCACCATGCAGCCACAAAGGCTTGACTTTATTAATATGTGTGTGTGTGTATTCACATATGTATGTATGTGTATGTGTATGTATGTATGTGTGTAGATATATATATCATAACAAACTAGGTTATAATATTTAGATAAGTCACTTCAAACAGGCCACTCGTGAGTCAGACTAGATTGTACTACTTTCATTGTACTGTGCTGTAGCATAGATTATGGATGATATCACCTAGAATTGATTAAAATTCTTGTAATTTTAGATTATAGATTTCTTAATTTTTTTATGTTTTGAGTTATATTCTTTAATTTTTATTGAGCTCTACATTTTTTTATCTGCTCCCCTCCCCTTCAACCCTCCTCAAAGGTCCCCATGCTTCCAATTTATTCAGGAGATCTTGACTTTTTCTGCTTCCCATGCAGATTAGATCTATGGGTTATCATATCTTTAAGTCATCTTTCATTTCTTTTTTTTCCTTCTCCAAAATGCCAACTACATGCACACTGCTTCATTTATTTGGCCTATAAACTGTTTAGATCTCTTTATTTCTCTTCTTTACCTTAGGTGCCCTCCAAATTTGATACTTCTATGTATTTTGATTTTAAATCATTTACTCTATCTTTGTCTCTTCATATCTGCACTTGAACATTCCAGTTCAGCTCAACTGAAATGTTTAATTCTTTATTTCGAGATTTTCTGTTTGTTCCTTCAAACAGTAACTATCTCTACTTGTATTTTTGGTGTTTTTATATATCTTTGATATAGTTCAAGTGTATACTTTGTCTATACTTTTCTCTACATCTTTGAACATACATAAAACTTATATTTAAACTCTTTATCTAGTATATGTGGTGACTTTACTTTTTGGGGGATGGCTTCTGGTGTATTATTTTATTCCTTTAATACTCTAAGATTCTTCATGTCTTATTATTTTCATCTGGAACGTGGTTGTGAACTCTGGCTTCATGATGCATCACTTCTTTTAGCTTGGTATGCTCTGAGTCTGCAATCAGCCTGGGTGCAGACACAAAACCTTCTTGGTTTGGTTTGCTCACTAACATTTTCTGTTCCAACTGTGGGTCTGCAGATTCCTTGCATATGAAGTCACTATTTAATTTCTCAGCTACTTAGAGGTTCATTGTAGTTTCTCAGAATCTTCAGTATCTTTTGACTTTTCTCTTAAGCATTTGTGGATCTGTATCTTTCTTACCTGTAGTTTTCTGTAGCAAAAAAAATTATCTTTAACCTTTGAGTGAGATTAGAGTTAGAAGATAAAGAGAACAGTCCTGGGCAATATTACTATTTTGGTAGAGTGCTTGCATAGCTTTCATAAAATCCTGGATTCTCTTTATAGCGAATGCTTTTAATATAGAAATGAAGAAGTAAAAACAAGAATACCAGGAGTTAGTTCATGGTTCATGTTAGCTGCATAGCATGTTCAGGACCAGCCTAGGTTACATAAAAACAAAATACAATTTATAAAAGAAGGAACAATGTACATACCAAATTTTCTGGTATTTATGTATCAGGCCTCCAGATAGATGATATGAAACAGAGAACATTTATATTCTTCCTATAGTTTAAGGAGTGGAATTTTGAACTGAATTCTTAATTCTGCATCTGACAAGACAGAATTCTACCATTATTTTCATGGAATATGGAAATTGATAACAACTATGGTGAGATTTCCCACTCTTTTGTCTCATTTTTATTAGCTATTTGAAAATTTCACACAATGGAATTTGATCATATTCACCCCTCCCTCAATTCCTCCCAAATAGACTCTTTTTTCCCTATCAAACTAATAACATGGCCTGTTTTAATAAAATAGACCAACAAATAGCATTATAATTCTGATTGACTGTGTACTCTTTGGCGTTTGGTCTTCTATCAAGCATGGCTGATCTTACTTGGTAGACCATATCTGTTAAGAAAACTTATTTTTTCTCTCTTAGCATCTATCAATTGCCTACTTTCCCTCTTCATGCTTGGATTTTGAATGGCTCCATTTTTCACAGCTCACATGCATGCCATGACAAGTTCTGTTCTAAAATGTAAGAAACTTTAAAGAAAAGAACCTAATACATTTTCCAAGTTAAGTATCATATTATTTGTGATATGGAAAGAAAAAGACATAATATTCAAAGTGTGAGAATACTTATTTATTTTTAAGAGCTCAAATGTAATAAATTAATGTAGTTGCAATCAAAATATCTAGAACAAGGCCATTATTTCCAGACATGTGGAAAGCATTTTTTGTATCATTTCATGTGTGCATGAGACTATATGAGAAATTTAATAAGGTTATAAGGTCTAAAAAGTACCCAAATGAACACTTATGTGCTTCTTTTCAAAATAATGTTTGACATTTGACCATTTTCCCCTTGCAGGGTAAAAGGGCCAGCCAAAGAAACAGACCCTGACGCTGAAACTAGAGCCAAAAATACACGTTGTCCCTTAATCCAGATCAGTGAAAGAAACATACCCTGGCCCTGAAACCAGAACAAAAGACTAAAAAGGGACTGTGAAAGAAATACAGTTTGGCCCTGAAATCAGAGCCAAAGAAACTTTCTCTAACCCTACACCGACAAAGTCAGCATGAAAACCAACCAATACAAAAAAAAAAAAAGAAAAAAAAAGAGGAAAACCAGCCAATCTCTGAGCTTGTCCAAGATTATGAATTGAAATCTGACCAATTCTCACCCTGAAAGTCTTCACCCTGGACAAACTCCACAACTAAGGAGCCCTGAGTAAGCCCTGTGCCAGTTCAGTTGGGAGCTGCCATTCCACCATGGCAGAGGAGGCCACCCTCCTGTCTTCTTCCCTCCCAATAAATCTCTTGAATGAGACTTGGGTGAGACCTTCTTTTCCAGGAGTAGCACAGAGAAGAGAAGTAACAACTTTTTTTTCTGGAACAGGAGCAGAGCAGCACACAGAAGTGCTGAGCAGAACTGTAACACTTTTGCTGGGGAAACCCTCCTCTAGTTGAGCAGATTCTTACACTTCAGAGGACCTGAGCAGTGCTGCAGCAACTTCCTGGGGAAGTCCTCCCTGTAGGAGCAGAATTGTTACATCGAAGAATCCTTACTCTCCACCATCTCCCTAGCATGTCTTTTTTCCTGTAGCCTGGTATAAAATTTCTTTCTGTTCTTACCAAAGGTGAAGTTTTTCTATTGCTCCTTTTTTTGCTTGCAAATAAAGTTTGGACCACCATATTTTAAAGACCAAATTATGTCACTACAGATATAATGTTAATAAACTGGCATTAAAAGAAACTTTTTGCCTAGCTTAAGGTATGCAGTAACAAGATTACTTAGGAACACATATTGATTATAAAAATCAATAAAATTCCTATTTGCTGATACCAATGAGTTTGCATTTAACCTCTACTGATAATGCCTTCATAGCACTATTTTCTCCCTGGAAAGAAAAACACAGGGGAAGCTACTGCATAATTAGATGCTATACCCGTTTCCGTTTGGTCACACTCAGGTAAGGATTCCACTCCCCAGTCTTTGCTCTTGCTCATCCCTGGCCTCATTTGCACTGTGCTAGATATTTCATTGCAGAGCCAACTAAATAAATAAGTCAAAATTTTTAGCCTATGAATTTCATAGCTCTTCTTCACTGCCAGTAAATCTGACTCTTTATAGTCCCTTGTCAGATAAGGACCCTAAGCAGGAGCTAGGAAACACAGCTCAACTCCTCCTCAGGATCATCTCAGCAATCCTTCACCAACAGTTATGAGATAGCTGCTGGTTAAAATAGAATCTATCTGAAATGTAATCCTGCAAAGCTTGGAGGAATTGAATTTCTCATGGAAGAAATATAGGATAGTTTTCTACCTTTCAAATGAATTCCAATGACACTGAAAATAAGAAAATCACTGAGTGAAATGGGAAGGTGTCATCATAACTTAGGACAAAGTAGAAGCACATTTGACTGCATGGTGGAAAGAAAGCAAGGCAAGCCACTGTCTTTGATTCAGTGTGCTGAGTATGACAACAGGAGCCAAAGAATTTCAGCAAACTCAAAGAATAGAAGGAATCTCTAATAAATCGGGCAACTACCTTTAGAGTGGTTTTTAAATCCACATTTCATGCAGGAATGAGTTCATTCTATTTTATTTTATTGTTTTTATTAATAGAAAAATAAAAGACAAATTATGGAAGTATAAAGAAAATATCTGAAATAATTACTCATAATTACAAATACCACTAAGAGTCACTAATATTTTGATTTAGGAAAAAAATAGTTAAATAAATAGCATGATTAATGTGAACACAGTTTTGTAAAACTAATGTTTAGGCTCCAATGTATTATAAAATGATTAAGTATGATAGTAGATATGTACTTTTTAATAAATCATTTCAATGAGAAATAATTAACTTTCTTCATTTTTAGCATTTATTTCAATATAATATTCTCAAATTTCAGTAACTGTGGACAGTACCTGTCTTTTTATTATAATTATTTTATTTGTGTGCTCTATGTAATATTGAATATGAATTTGGTATTATGTACTGAAATAAACTCTATCTTGGCATGAACGTTTCAAATACTGGAATATTTCCACATATAACCCAAATAACTACATCTTCAGAGTAACTTAAGTAAAAGGGACAGTACTATTTTCTACTAATTTTTATATAGTATCACAAAAGAGATGTATTTGTTTAATTATTAAGCAAAAAATTGTTTAGCCTCTTTTATTTGTAAATCTTTTTTCCTTTGTTCTTATAAGTTATACATATATAATTCAACCTGATGGTAGCTGAACAGATTCTAGTTTTTCTACTAGTGGAATACAAAGGGAAAAAGAGAAATTAAATTATAAAAGTAATATATATAAACAACATAAACAATATATGTGCATTCTTTTACTCTTTTTGCAGTATCAGGTATTTCTTCTTAGTTTGTATTTTACACAGTTGGTAGTTCACCATCACACACATATTGTTTAATAAAATTAATAACAAATTTTTATATGGCATATAAATTATTGCATACTTATAGAGATTATCAGTAGGCTGGATTAGGTATTTTAAGCTCTATTTACATAGATTTCATACTTTTGGTGAGTAATTTCCATGTTCATATTATTGGCCTTAACATTGTGAAGACTTTTGGAATATTATGACGGAGCCAGGCTTGGAGTTCCTCAAAACTACAGCTGTAATGGCCCTCAGACCTTGGGACACAAAGATGTGTAAGTCTAGGTGTGCAGGTCAGAGCCAATGACTTTCAGTTGTGAACAGAATACTAGACAACAGGCAGCAGCTGCAGACATCAACAAATGGCCACAGCGAACATCAACCAATATTCCATTGCCACAGTACTCTGGTTTAAATGGTTCTCATCCATCACAGAAACTGATTTGTAGTTTTTCGGACTATGGTACCTTGACCCTTGGCCTTCAAATCCTGGCTATGCACAAAAGCTTTTCAAGAAACCATTGGCTTCTTACTCACCACATTTTGTTTTCTGGAGTCGGTTATCTAGATTTCTTTTCTCTGAGCTTCTCTGTATTTTGGCCTTCATTCATCATTCTGCCTCCTTTATATCCACAGGGGTATTTTGCTTTTCCATGTCACCACAACCAGCGTTACCCTTAGGACTTTGCTGCTGTTTATATTTCTGTTGGGATTTTGCCTCCAGTCCTCCTGCTGTCTCTCCATGGCTGCTGTCTGTGTGGCTGGTCCTCTTCATGGCACCATTCTATTCATGGTTCATACCAGACAGTAAAATACCACTCAGAAGAAGTAAACAATTAACTCTAATCTTGCAACATAAAGAGCTAACAAAGACGGTATCTCAAAGATTTCTGGGGGAAAAATGAGTTAAAAAGTAAATAGAGGCATGCGTGACCTGGTGAGCTGTATTGGTCAGGGTTTTCTAGAGAAACAGAGGTGGTATATAGCTACAGATAGATGATAGATAGATGATAGATAGATAGATAGATAGATAGATAGATAGATAGATAGATAGATAGATAGATAGATACATAGATAGATACATA
>NC_022012.1:6405619-6409437 GCF_000317375.1 Microtus ochrogaster | reverse complement strand
ATACATAGATAGATACATAGATACATAGATACATACATAGTTTATATATATATATATATATGTGTGTGTATATATATATACATACATACATATATTACTGTGGGTTGCAGGCTGTGGTTCAACTAGTCTAAGTATGTGTGTCTCTCCAACAAAAGTCCAAAGTCCAGTAAGCCAATAATTGTTCAGCCAACAAGGCTGGATGTCTCAAATGATCTTCAGCATAAACAGAAATTTGAAAGAGACTCTACCACCAGTAAAGGGATGCCTCAGTGGCATGGAGAGAAGGTAAGCAAGAAAAGAGCAGAAGCTACTTTCAGTTGCCACCAGTCAAGAAAACTCACTTTCAGGTTTATGTAGCTGCTTGAGTTTTAGAAGGAGCCAGGTTAACAACCAAGAATAGTCTTCACGTGAGATATACAAAATGAGTATTTGAATTTGCACCAATCACAGAACATCTTCTATCAATCACAGTTTACATATCAGGACAAATCAGAACTTTGACTAATGGACAATGTCAGTTATACACTAATTAGATCATGGACTTTCTCTTGGTAACCGAGAGAACTATACCCCTTCTGCATGGAATGGGACAGGGTTTAGGGCAAGCAGCTTTAAGCACTTTATGAACATGTTTCTACCAATGTTTTCTTCCAAAACTGGTTTATGTGTATGGAGTGGTCATTCCTAGAGTAAGGCCTCCAATGATGAAGTCAAGACTTCAGTTGTAGGGTTACTGGTAGTAGGCATGAAAGGCATGAAATAGTATTCAAAACCATACTGAGGGACTTGAATGAGCCTGGATATGTTAGAGGCCTTCTGATAGGTTGCCAATGGGATAATTAGTTGAGAAATTCTCATTTCACATAGAAGGCATAGGAAGAAATCTGACAACTTCAGATCGTCTTGTTTACAATGCTTTAATCCTGAAGGACAAAAGCATCAAGGATAACTTGCATCAAAGAATTATCAAGAAATTACTATTCTTAAAAGTCATTACCTGAGTTTCATTCTTACACTGCTGAAGTGTCTTTAATCTCCTATTAAATGATCCAGGGAGGCAGAGTACCTTTAATCTGTCTCACATGTTTTCTTCTAAATGCAATATATGATTTTACTTATTTATGAGGTGGGTGCTAAAATTATCCCTACTGAGATAGAAAAGAGACTGGAGATACAGACAAGTTTAGCAGCCTCCAGAAACAGAAAAATAGTGACATAATTGTGTTGGAAATTTGGCAATGCATTTTTGGAAATAACCATCTTTTGAACTGACAGATGGTGCCTCCCTCAAATGAAAAGGAAAATATTTCTAATGTCAGATAAGGATCCAAGATCTTTATGTATGTACTGAACAATGTCTTCTATCAATTTCCATGTTTATTATCTACCCCATAGTATCACAGAAAAGCAGTGCTTGAGAGCTAGTACTATTCTGAAGAAGTCATTAAGATAATATGAGTCTCCTATATAAAAGACATTGATGAGTACCTGGAAAAAGAAAACTCCTAGGAGATGATACAAGAAAAATGAATCCAGCTACAAATGAAGATAGATCTCAGAAGAAATCAAATCTAGCAACATCACCAACTTGGATTTCTATTGATGAGAATTACTTTTGTTAGAGTCACCCTAGGAAATTATTAAATCGGTATATAATAACTTTATTGGAGTTTTTGAGTAATGGTCTCACTGCATAGCACTAGAAGTCCTAGAGCTCACTATGTAGATCAGGCTGGCATCTAACTTGCAGAGACCCACATGCCTCTGCTTGCTGAGTGAGAGATGTGAGATTGAAGGCATCACCACATCTAGCTATATCTACCAACTTAATGAAATAATATAGACAAGGATCTATTAATTTTGAAAGACATATTTGTAACTCTGTCATTTTTAATATGATAATAAAATCCTATTCTTGACTAAGATTGAAGACACTTTAAAGTAATTAGGTCTTTCTATACACTGAGATAGCACAGCAAACAATTATCAAGCTCAAAAGAATTAAAGTTCTCCAAATTAAACATATATTTAACATTCAAGAAAATATAGCTTACAGAATAGATTAATTCATTTTTTTAAAATACTTGGTGATATTCCCTGTCTTCACAATCCCTAATTTGCTTTCGATTATAGTGGGTTTATTTTGTTTTTGTTATTTGTACTGGAGTAATGGTTAATCCTGTCTTAATGTTTGTTTAGAGATTATCTGAGAAATATTTAGTTTGTGGGTGTTTCCAGTATTGATTAAACAATGATGACTAATTTAATCAGTAAATTCAAAATGCAGTACAATTTGAGAGTGGCAAAAAGCACAAACAGGATCTCACCTTAAGAAGAATGTCGCTCTGCAATCTCCTGAGGACTAGAATTTGCTCTGGTCCATCTGGATTCTCTTTGTCTCTTTCCTTGTCGTTGGAATATCAAGTGCTCTGCTTTGTCATGTTTTTCAGCAGTCTTGAAGAAATATTTATAAATCCATGATGAGAAAATAAGTCTTATTTCTTTAAAATTGTTTATATCAAAGGTTTGATCTTAGCAATAATAAAAACTGATTGAAGAGAATTTATACAAAGCTATTCACTTTCTATTAGCAATCCTAATGAAACAATAAATTCAGTAAATAAGAATCCCTTATATTATACCTTGAAAAGATGACAATGAATATCTTATCAAAAAATGAATTTGAAATTGTTACTTGTTATGAACATATGAAAAGGCTATAGACATAAAACAGTATAGATAAATTGTTATTATAAATCTATAGAAACTTTTAATATATCTGTAATTAGTTTTTTGTTCTATTAAATAGCTGGGATCACACTCAAGACATTACACATGCTAGGCTGTATGATTTTTTTTAATGTTGGGCTTTATTAGTGGCACTTATGTAAATGTGAGCATATTTATATAATAACTGGAAGGTTTCACACTCTGTATTATCATTTTGCTCTTGCAGGAAATCTAGAGAAGTCCAGAAAAAGGATATTATTTAAGACAAAAATTGCACACACTTTGCAAGATATATAGCTCACCTTCCAAAATGTTTCAAAGACAATGAGTTAAAGAGTTATCATTACTTTAAATCATATTTCCCATCCATTAAGCAGATGAACTTTTAGTGAAGTAATTATAAACTAGATTATTCAAAAAAACCTAAAAATAAAGATATAAATATAATGTTTGGAATGGGGGCTTAAAATTTAGATGTAGATATTCATTTCTAATATTAACTTGATTCCATTATTTTTAATCAATTTATACAAGAGATACACAAAAGTACCATAGGCAGATTCAAATAAAACCTTTTTTGACTTTTAGCTCCAAAATTATTTGCCTTTAAGAGTATTATATAAGTAATGGTATAAAATATAACACCCATAAAAGAGAGAAAACATGTAATATTTAACATGTCTGATATTGACTCAATTCCCTTAACAAGATTTTCTTCAATTGCATTTTCCCCCCAGCAAATAACATAAGTCCCTTTTTCTGTATGTTGGAAAAAGTTCTATTGTGTGTATATATAGTACAATTTTTCCAGCATAGGTAAATAATATCATACATGCAGATATGACATAATGGTAGAAAAGGAAGAAGAAAAGGTTAGAAAGGTAAGGTAGTAGGAAATGGAATAAAGTTGATATATTATATACTTTTATGAATGACTTTATGACACCTAATCAAACCTAGTCTAATAATTACAAGAACAGGCCATATGGTCAGGATTTTAAGAATGATCAACCATTATATTAAAAGAATACAGTGTCCGTGTAATTATTTTGGGTAAAGCTAGCTGGGTGGCGGGAAGCAGCCCGCCA
>NC_022012.1:6391373-6403067 GCF_000317375.1 Microtus ochrogaster | reverse complement strand
CACTCTTGCGGGCAGAGGCGAGAGCTCTGCTCTCTGAGGCACACGCAATGAAGCTCCGACCCAGGATGGACGTAGGCTAAAATCTTCCTATTAAGCGCACCTTGGGGTGCGACACACATGATTGAAAATGGGTTAGTCCAGGAGCGAGAGTTAGCCGAGAAAAGGGCTAAAGCTAAAGAACCAAGCAGTGATTAAAAGAATACAGTGTCCATGTAATTATTTTGGGTAAAGCTAGCCGGGTGGCGGGAAGCAGCCCGCCGCTCCTATTACTACAATTATACTGTATCCTAGATAAGGGGAGTCAATCTAACCAAGTCCAAAGGTCTGCTGTCAATTAGGAACACTCCCTCAACACAGCAAAACAATTTAAAAATTATGCAAAACCCAAACCTTGATTGCATACTGACATAGGAAACTAAGTACCAGAATAGCATCTCAGAACTCCATGTGTACATGGTTTGGCTATGTGTACATTCTTGTAATAAGTCAATCCGAGACATTCATCTTTAAATTCAACCTGCTCCTCAAGCCTACACACACCCCCATCGCCCCCCCCCCACACATACATACATTTAACTGGGGGAAAGCTTGAAACAGGGCACCTAGAAACCTTTTGGTAACTTACGACTATGTCCTGCTTTAAGTTATGCATAAACTTAAACAATGGGAATAAGTTATTGCCCTTAACAGCCGCTAGATAATTCCCTATTTCCACTCAAGCATACCCTAGAACTCAGTTAGGAATTACTGGGAAGGAATCAATCTAGCTTGGAGATTTTGGGCAAATGTGCCCTAAAGAAAAGTATCTTATAACAAACTTTAAAGGAGAATTTTCAATTTGATATCTTATATAGGTGCACAATTAGATATGCATATGATTATAATCAGGTATATTATGGGAAGGGCATACTCAGAGATAGGACATTAAATAATTTATCTGTCAATTCAAACTAATGTGTCCTTTTCTCCAGACTACTGCTTTTCTCAGATTTCATGAATCAAACTCGGGGCCCTTTAGTACCTTCATCCATGTAACCTGCTATCAATCTTAATAGAATATTTTTTACCTCTATTGCAACTTTGTTTTGTAAAGTTCCCTGATCCATTGCAATCTGTAGGAGATTCATTTCTTAAATCACAGACCCCAAACCTGGATGAAATTGACCCAGATTCCAACTGATATTAGCACCACTACCACAAAGTGTTGTCCACTTCATTGAACTTCAGTGTAGGTGCACCCTAACCCTCTATCTTGGATTTCAATATTAGTCTTTGTTTTCAGGCTTTGGCTGTTTTTTCAGTACACACAGTTAAATACACATCAATAGTAGTCAAAACTATGTTCACCATAAAGTAAAGGACACTGGTAATCTTACTTACTTGAAAGTTGCCATAAAGGCGAAAAAGAATAGAGTGGAGATATTCGAGATAATCATCAGTGTGATAGTGGGGTAAGGCCAGTTCAGGCACCCTCTCCTCTCCTGTCCAAGGACCTAGCTGGGGACATCCCAGTGGACACCTGGGATCCCCTCTAGAGCTGAGTCTCTTGCCAACCCTAATATAGCTTCTTTAATGTAAATATCTTTTCCTTGCTCCTATATCTGCCCTTCCTCCATCTCCACCCTCCCACTCCCCCAAGCTCTTCCCCAGTCTTTCCCTTCTCCATTCTCTCTCCCCCTCTCCCCTTCTCCCACCCCACCCCAACCCCCATGCTCCCAACTTTTGCCAGGCAGTCTTGTTTGCTTCCAATTTTCAGGTGGATCTATTTATGTTTTTCTTTGGGTTCACCTTGTTATTTGGCTTCTCTAGGCTTGTGAACTATAAGCTTAATGTCCTTTGTTTATGGCTAGAGTCCACTAATGAGTGAGTACGTACCATGTTCATCTTTTTGGGTCTGGGTTATCTCACTCGGGATAGTCCGGCTAATGGAGATAGAGACAGAAACCTTTATCAGAGCAATGGACTGAGCTTCCAAAGTCCAATTGAAGAGCAGAAGGAGGAGAAGATGAGCAAGGAAGTCAGGACCATGAGGGGATGGTCAAGCCACTGAGACAGCGTGCCTGTTCTAAATCCAGCTGGACCAGGACTGAACGAGCATGTGATCAAATCGGACTCTCTGAATGTGGGTGCCAATGGGGGCGGACTGAGAAGCCAGGGATAATGGCACTGGGACCTGTTTCTACCGCATGTACTGGCTTTTTTGGAACCCTAGTCTATTTGGATGCACACCTTCCTAGGCCTGGATGGAGGTGGGAGGGCCTTGGACTTCCCACAGGGAAGGGTACCTTGCCCTTTCTTAAGGAGGGACAGGGAGGGAGAAGGGGGAGTGGGGAGTGGGAGGGGAATGGGAGGAGGGGAGGAAGTGTAAATTTTTGAATAGAAAAAGAAAAAGAATAGAGTAGAGAAAAGAGAGATGAAGTATAATTTCATGGAATCTTCCATGTTGAGACCATCAATAAACAGAGCCAAAGGGAATATAGGTGCCAGCTGTTCTTCATCATTTAGTCATTTACTGCAGGTCTTCTTTTGATTTCCATTGATGCAATGTCTACATATGAGGACCCTGTTTCTAATGGATTTCTGTGGCTGAAACATTGAAAGATAGCATCAGTAGTTCTTATATTTCTGAACTGTAGGGTCTCCTTTCCCTTAGGGACCACCAGCCCATGAAGGCCAAAGGAGCAGAAGTGGTTAGCAGAGTTAGCACAGCCATAAAACAAAGAGAACAACTTCAGAGAGACAGCTCATTTTGTTGTTTCCTGGATAAGGGATATATGAGTTCTATGGGTTATGGGTGGGAAGGGCTGATTGGTGATGATACAGTGCTTAATTGTCATGCAGGTGGGAGGCACAAGTGGGACTCAGGTGCTGACTCAACAGCATTTGCAGGGAGCCTCTGGACAGGGTCACCCTCCAAATACTCTCAGGCATTTGCTCTTAGAGACACTCTCCAAGTAAGAGTAGATAGAAAAGATGAAGGCCCACTCTGAAAAGGGGTCCCCTACTTTGCACTAAGCTCAGAAAGCTATCCAGACATGATGGACTACATCCTTAAATGCACGGATCTCCGATACTGAATCCTTAATTACTCTGTTTTAACAAATAATTCTCATTAGAAGAAATTTACCATGCAATGTTTTTTCTATCTTCAAAAATAAAATGAAAACCAGTCACTTTGAAATAGTTCCAGGTATAAATCAGAAAAAAATATCAGATAACATCAATACTTCTTAGAAACACAATCATGAAAATGATAGCTAACACATTGAAAACATGAAAATGACATTTAAAAAATCATTGCTAAATTACAGGGCTGAAAAATTATTACATGTCATAAATTTCAAAAAACAGAAGTTCCCAGTGGCGAAACCAAGTTTTCTGGCATTTGCCTTTGGAATGTCTTCCAATCACTGTTAGCACAGAGTCTGATTTCAGTCAGCTAATTCTGATTCTGCTACAGGCAGCCAGTCTAAGGAGTGAAGGGTTGCTGGGAGACAAGCAAGAACTAGAGATACTGGAGACAAGAGATGGAGATACAAAGAAGGCGGGAGAGTGGGAAGGAGCAAGAGGGGGAGAGAAGAAGGCAGAATTCAGAGGTGGAAGAGAGAGACAAAGGGAGAAATGAAGAAAGAATAAAATAATAAGGAAAGAAGCCAAGAAGGAGGGGAAAGAGAGAGGGAGGAAAGAATAAAGAAAGAAGGGAATAATTTGCACCTTTAATATTTTAAAATTTTTGTTTTACTGAGACTGAAGGAAACAAAATAAGGACATGGCACAGCACAAGTTTCTGAAAAATGCATATATTCAATAATGGAAAACATACAACAAATAGGATACTAATAGCTATCATGTCTGCAGATGTAAACCAGTGACAGTTAGGGTCTAGAAACATTATTGGTTAAGCGGTACTTGTTGTGATAAACTGTAAACAAACTGCATCTTTTTAAAAATGAAGATACTGAAATAAACAGAAACATATCATATTCAGTAAAGATATACAAAACCTATTAATGTAAATGCAGAATTTGATGTGACTTTTTTTCCTTTTTAGGCAATTTTGCAATACTGCAATAAAAGAGCTAACTAACAACAGCACAATGTATTAAATCCTTGTTCTTTTTACATTCCTATTTCAAAGTTGAGAGTCTTCATTCTAAGCAACTTACAGTAACAACAACAAAGATGCATTTGGAAATACCAAAATGTGAAGGACAAAGGTCTAAAAACAAAATGCAATTAAAATAAAGTAAGGGGCTACAAGTAAATATAGTTCATGTGCCAAGTCCCCAATTGGACTCTATTGTCTTGACCTTTAATCACTACTTATCCTATATTTTGTTACCTACATACATGCCAAGTATTTCCCCCTTTAAGTCATACACTTCACATGAAAGACTAATTGTAATTAATGTCTCTGTTGTCACCTTGATATTGTTCATTTAAATGAAGTACACTGAATAATAATTAAAACCTTACTCTTTAAAGATTCCTTTCAAACACACTTAAGGAATATTCTCTTTTCCTTTGTTTCCCTTTCTTTCTCTAGAAAACAGTTGGAATTAGTGGGGATATTAAGTGACTCATAAGTCTACACCTGAATGAGAGTTAGATCAGTCTTCAGAAAACACAGGGGAAGATATCCTAATTGATACTTTACTATTTTGGAGCATATTTGTACACATTGAAGGTATAAGCCACAATTTTCTGATATATGTACACAAAACAAACTATTACTGCAGTGTATCTAAGCAATGGTATGTGTGTGCATGTGTATATGTGTATACCTGTGTGGTTGTGTATGTGTGTGTCCACAGATGTGAGTCCTGCTCCACCTTGACTGAAGGTCAGAGAATTTGAACTTATTCTTGCTCATTCAAAGTAGTTGACAAGAGGTGTTGCTACAAACAAGAGATCCTGACCCAGTGTGGTTAATCAGTATTTTGAGTATGGATGTGGATCTATACTTGACCAAAGATCGGAGAATTCAAGCTTATTATGTTAATAAAGTCTGTTGTCTCTCCTCTCCCCTTTTGGAGTAGAGTATATAAGCATGTGGAAAATAAACACAAGCGAATTCAGTAGTCCCTCCCAGTGCTAGTTTGTGCTTCTGTCTTTTATTTCTCTCATATCATTCTTCCTTTTGCTTAATAATTTTAATCCACATGCCCCTACCATGGGACAGAAGAACACAGTCGAAGCTGGACTTCAACGGATGTCAGTTTAATGTGTGACTTGTCGCTTACAACATCTGTATGCTTAGGTGTGTATGTTTTTAAGAGCTCATAGAATCTACTCCCAGGAAGAAATTTCAAAATATAACATTGCCAATTCTTTGCTATTGCACTTCCATTATAAATTACTACTAGAAATGATGTTAGTCATGATGTACATTCAATTTCCAGAACTCCAGGTTATATTTGTTGGCATCCTCCATCACTTCCCTTTCCCTCTGTTAAACACCACTCTCCTTTTTCTTTATGAGTATTCAGACATATTTTCAGATTCTATATAAGAATAAAAACACGCCGTATTTTTGGTTCTATGTTTGTCTTAATTTGTTTTTGAGGATCATCTTTAATTCTTTCCAAAACATTGTATTAACAGTGAATATCCACATCCCAACCTCAGTATTGGCAGATTTTCTTTCCACCACCTTTGCTAATATTTATATGCTAATAATACACATTATTTTTATTTTTCTATGATTGGCATTTAAGCCTCTGAGGCAACAACATCTTGCTGCAGATTTGATTTCTGTTTCCTTGATGATTGCCAATGATAAAACTTTATATAAATGTGCTGATTTGAAAGAAAGTAGCCCTCAAAGAGAGTGGCACTATTTGGAAGTACAACTTTGTTGCAGTAGTCATGGCCTTGTTGGGAGATGTGTGTCACTGTGGGCATGGGCTTTGAGGTTCCGTATGCGCAAGCTACTCCCAGTGGCATGCAATACTTCCTGTTGCCTGCAGCAGAATTTGGCAGCTTCAGCTATGTGATTCTTAACTTTGGAGTTAAGTTTGAAAAAAGAGGATATAGAATTTGCCTTTATGACTAAGAAAAAGTGCTGAGACCACGCATGTGTCAGTGGTATCCCTGAATGGAGACCTAGAGAAGCCATTTCAGGAAGCTGTGGATGTGAAACCTGCATTGAATTGGAGACCCCAAAATGTTGGAGAAGCCAGAGCATTGGGATAAGACCCTGCTGAGGAAAGTTGCTGACAGAGAATAGAACCAGCCCAAGAAAAAGAAGTATGTTGCAGTCAACAGAGCTAAATGGAGTTGGATTGTCAAAGAGCATTTTGACATCAGATGTGGCGATACCATTTGAGCTTTGTAGACAGGGAATGCTCACTGATTTCCTGGTTGCCCATACCCTTATAATCATACAAAACTAAAACTAGGTATATTCCTCGGTATATGTATATCTTAAATTAACCAAATTCTACCAATCTGTGTATTGCCACAAAGCTGTGGCTCACCAGATAATGTTCCAATGTCTTTCTTCTTCAGCAGCTACATACTTTCTCCTTGACTGCCTACTATCTCTGTCTCTTCCAGCCTGACTATATTCTGCCCAGCCATAAGCAAATGCAGGTTTTTATTAACAAAGGGTAATAAAATATATTCACGGCATTCAGAGGGGAATTCCACATAATTTTCCCCTTTCTGTCTAAACAAAAAGGAAGGTTTTAACTTAACAGAGTAAAATTAAATATAACAAAACAGGAATCAAAAAAGAATTATAGTTATAATATTTTTATGAGTTTAAAGTTTTATATCTAATTTATCTTTTATCATAACTAAGGAAAATAGTAACTATGTAGTCTTTAACTCCATAAAAGGCTTTAGGAGGATATAATATTACCTAACTAAATATAAAGTGCATTGTAACTTTTAAAACTTTAGAAATGACAGAGACGTGCAGTAAAGACAAATCCCAGTGCCATTATCATTGGCCCTTCAGTCTGCCCCAGTTGTCAGTCACATTCAGAGGGTCCAGTTTGATCCCATGCTCGTTCAGTCCCAGTCCAGCTGGAATTGGTGAGCTCCCACTAGCTCAAGTGCACTGTCTCCATGGGTGGGCCAACCCCTCCTGGTCCTGACTTCCTTGCTCATATTCTCCCTCCTTCCACTCTTCAACTGGACCTTGGGAGCTCAGTCCAGTGCTCTGAAGTGGCTTTTTGGGCTTCTATTCTCTTTAGATGCATACCTTCCTAAGCCTAGATGCAGGGGGGGGGGCTTGGGCTTCCCAGAAGTTAGGGTGCCTTGCCCTCTCTTAGGACTGGAGCGGGGAGGAGGAAAGGGTGTGTAGGGGAGCGGGAGGGAAGTGAGAGGAGGGGAGGAAGTAGGAATTTTGATTGGTATTATTTATGAATTAATAAAAAAAGAGAAAAAAAGTTACAGCATCTGGAGCAAGAAAAGTCAAACAGACCAATAAGAGGGAACACAGACTCTAGCAACTGATGCCACCTGTTTCCTACATGCTACTGCTGCAGCACCAGAGGAAGCAGTCTATAGTAACCAGGACCAGCTTATCTAGACTAACTGGCTCGTCATTGCGGGCACGGATAGGGACTGATACCAAATCAGACTATGAACGGAAAAACAACAAAGGCTGTGGGAGATGGGAAAAAAGAAAAGAAAAGAAATCTTGTTGCCTGGACTGTCACCCAGTATTCTTTGGTAATATTGGCACATCCATCTTCAGCCAACAGGTTCATATAGTATCTGGCAGACTTTTTCATGAAAAAAAAAATTTGAAAGACTATTTTGCTTATATTGACAATTTTTCAGTCACTTTTCTCTGGATCTTGCTTGTCCAGTTTAAACAGAATACCATCAAGCAGATCAGTCAAAAGCAGTTTCTTTCCTAAATAGCTAGCCTTGTCACATTGAAGGCAAATTTTATAGCAAGTTTCTTAAATGTCCATGAACCTCTCTGAAGTAATTAGTGCTGCCAGAAGCAGACGTGTCACCTGTTGAGAAAAGTCTAAGTGCTTAAAACCTTTTAAATGCCATGTGTTATCTTTGAAGTGCTGAAGATTTTCTAACTAAAATAATCTCTGTATATCTAAAAAACTTAACATGACTACAAGTTTGATTATTATAAATGACTACCTATTAATATATAATTTTAGTGATACATTACATTTTATATGAGCTTCACAAACACAATGCCTTAAACAAAAACAAAAATATATATTATGCAAAGTATTCATCTCTATATCATATTCTCCTTAAGGTATTTTTTTTTTAGAAATTGACCGTGACCATTATTATAACCAACCCATTTAAAATGGAAATAAATATTTATAAACAATTATTTTAGGAACTGGGTGTAGTTGTTTTAAAAGCTGTTTTTTGTTGATTGCTGGGTGAAGTACTTTAGGGTTTATGGAGACATTTGGGGGGGTCTTTTTCATATTAGCCTGGAAAAAATCCACAGGTTTCCATACACTGTGGAAAGAAAGAAGAACCTCTTTTCTAAAGTAGCATATACTTAGACTCAAATTCTGAAGTCAAGATACCTTTAAATTTTATATGTTGGTTTAGCTTAGCAGAATCAAGTGCCTCTCTGTAGTCAAAAAAAATTTAAAGAAAACATAATAATAATGATAATAATAATAATAATAATAATAATCTATGACTTTTTATATTTTTATAAGCCCATGTACATTTATTCCATATTGTGACCCATTTAGAAGTCGTTTTATCTTATTTTTTATTGCTTAGTTATAATCATTTTTAACCAGTATAATCTTTTTTTAGTGCTAAGTGGAGTGACTAGGACCAACTCTATGGTCCTGCCTGTTTGCTCTGCCTAATACCACCTGGTTGAGGCATGTTTACCATCTCTGCAAGCCATTCTCACCATCCCAGCTCCAGAGATGCAGTAGATTTATGTCACCATTAAGCAGTTTGCTCACAGATGCCATTAAGTGCTTAGAATACAAAAAGATAATTGGGCCTGTAAAAGTCAGATCAGCACCAATGGAAAATCGATCCTGCACACAGTCAATGTTGAGTTATTTGACTATAATACTAATGTTTGGGAAGGATAAGCAATTTCCAAAGATATGAAAAGACACCAACATACCAAATGCTTTAATTTGGTAAAATAGGCCATCTGAGAAGGTACTGTAGACAGGGCATTCCTAGAAATAATGTTTCTTCTGGGAATGACAAAAATAGAAGGCCTCAAACTTCTGAATTATATACAAGATGTGGAAAAGGCAAGAGATAAACAAGGCAACCTGTTACCATCAGGAAACTCTTTAAGGGGCCTCTTTCAGGTTCCCAGGTCAAACATGGTCTCGTCATTCCTAGTTACTGTAAAGGACATGCCTCCCAAAGAAAATTAGAAAATCCAGTGTCTGCTGTAAAAAGCCATACTGCTATAATCATGGAGGATGAATCAAAAATTCTAGCAGAAAATAGGAAACATATATTTTTCAGACTTCTATAAATTATCAAAGACCAAAACTGAGTGTATAAAGAAATAACATTGTAATTGAAGTATTAGTGGACAAGGGTGCAGATGTGAGTATTATTACTCCAGAATCTTGACATCTTAATTGGCCACTTCAAGATGCAGATGTTCAATTCCTAGGAAGTGGAATCCTTTCTCCAGTAAAACAAAGCATGAGATGGGTTTAATACATAAGACCAGAAGGATAGAGAATAAGGCTTAGGCTATATGTGACTAATATAGCAATGGAATCTATGGGGTAGTTATCTGTTGCAACAATGGAATAAACATTTCTACTGTCTCAAAAGCAAGCATGAACCAACTCACGTTTCTGGAAAGGATATTGTAAGGTACTATAAAAAGCAGTCACCAACCATTCAGGCTGTACAAAAACACAAAACAACTAGCAAACTTTCAGAGGTACTAATGGCCCTACCTTTAAAATAGTTAACTAAGAAACCTATATAGGATAAACAATGGGTTTTAACATTAGAGAAACTTAAGGCTTTGGAACAACTGGTACAGGAACAACTTGATGTTCAACATATTGAAGAAATGAAATAGACTCAGGGATCTCTTTAAAAAAGTAAAAATAAAATTAATGGGATAATAGCTAGATTACTGTATTACTTATGAGCTATTATTTATAAATAATTTACATTGATGCAGTCTTATATATTGATACAAATTCAAATTAAATTTGCTATATTTTGTTTATACTGTTTGTGCACCTGTGCAAAGTTATTTTGACATATTGTACGTATTCGTGTTTCTATCTCTGCTTAATATATTTTATAAATTGATGCAATTTTAAGATATATTTATTATATTACATTATATATTTCTACGTCTGACTTCTGATAAAGATACACACATACACACACATACATATATATTACTCTTTGATGTCATTATCTTCATTTGTTGCACATTTGTTTAAGATTACTTAATTTTTAAATATAAAACCTTAGTCTTTAAGCTATATAGGTATTAAGAATTACAGGTCAATAGTCACCTATGTTTGTAATACTTATATTTAGACTAGTCAGGTTTTTTAGCTGCATAGAGATTGTCTTCCACACAGATAGGTAATTTTCAAATACCCCCCAAAACTGAAAAATATAGCATTTAAATAACTTAGAATTCTGTTGATGTAAAACACGATTACTCCTGGTACCACTATTTTTTTCCTCAGAGAATGTTGGATACTGAAGATACTTCATTTGGAGTTTGTTTTCTTCTTGGCAAAACTGGCCTTTGGGTAAAGAGCTGCCCCTGACTCGACTACTGAGAAAATGCACAGTGTCCAAAACAGACAAACAGGATATAAGTAAAAAGAATTCCAAACCTTGACAAAACAGGGTAAGACAGTTTTTCAAATTTTTCTCCCTCTAAAATTGGTCTGTCAGATGCTATAGGCCTTAGCTTGTCCCAATATTGCTAATGAGAATTTGGGTGGTTTCCCAGGTAGCCAATTGTCTCTATTGTTTCTTCCACCTTTTGAAAGTTGCTTGATTGCATTTCTTGTTTTATTGAGGTAGTATTATTTTCCATCTCAGGCCTTTAATGGGTTAAAGACTAGATAGTCATAGCTGCTTCTTTTCTCATGACTAAGCCAGGCCATTTTTAATATAAGACTTAAGCTCCTTAGAATAGGATAACTATTAAAACATTAAGTATTTGTTTCTTATTTGATGTTGTTCATGTTGGTTGTAATTCTAATTTTTGTGTATGTTTTTGCCTCTACTTTTCCCTGGACAAGAGTTAATATTTTTCTTATTATATATAGTTTTGTATTAGGCTTAAAACTCTCTTATTTAGACAAAAGGGGGAGGTGTTATGGGAACTCCTTCAGCCAATAGCCTTTAAGATACTGGTTTATTTTGGGCAAGGTGTCATATATTATAAGTGCAGATGAAAATCTTGTGTGTCCCCTCTTTACTGCTGGATTTGATTACAGTTCCCAGCACATGCAGAGGACTGTGTATCGTTACCCTTACTGCTAGTTTATCTCCAAATAAATAAAACTTTGTTATAATCTATTCTGGGCTATTGTGGAACTCTTTGGTACTACTACAGAAGTTTCCCCAGGTGGTTTTGCTTTTTCTTTAGTATAGTATTTCCTCACTATGCTCTCTTCCTTCCACTTTGAAATGGTAATGATCCCTTGCCAGTATATGTTAAAAGCCTGTGATATGTTTTTATTTTTTATTTTTTTAAAGTTT
>NC_022012.1:6361271-6386288 GCF_000317375.1 Microtus ochrogaster | reverse complement strand
TGTGACTCTTCTCCTTCTTCTATTCCTATTATTCTTAGGGTTGGTCTTTTTATTGTGTCCCATATTTCCTGAATGTTTTGAGTTGAGAATTTATTGGCTTACTGTTTTCTTTGATCTGTGTGCTTATTTTCTATGGTGTCCTCAGAATCTGAGATTCTTTATTCTATCTCTTGTATTCTATTGATTATGCTTGTTTCTGTAGTCTCTGCTTGTTGATCTTGATTATCCATATCCAGCTGGTCCTCCGTTTATATTTTCTTCCTTGACTTCATTTCAGTTTTCAATTCTTGAACTGTTTCCATTACCTGTTTGATCATTTTTTCTTGGTTTCCCAGGGTATCATGTACGTATTTACTCATTTCTTCAAACTTTTTGTTATACTTCTCATCCATTTCTATAAGGGCGTCTTTACATGTTGTTTAAGGGACTGTATTGCTTTCATAAAGTCAGTTTTTTTCCACTTCTTCTGTGTTAGGGTGTTCAAATACTTCTGTTGTAAAGTCATTGGGTTCTGGTGCTTTCATGTTGTTTTTCAGATTATTGGATAAATTCTTGCCTTGGCGCCTGCCCATCTCTTCCTATTGATCCTATCAATGGGTCTTTTAAAACCGGATCAGGTTTCCCTGCTGGCCAAGGGCTCTGCTTACATAATGCCCTCGCTCTGTTTCCTGGTTCCTGCAGCAGGCCAAGAACCCTCTCACCCCTCCGAAGCGTCTTCAGGACAGGACCAGGCTCCCCGTTGCCAGTGACCTCGCCAACAAAAGGCCTACCTCTTTGATTTAATTGTAGTGGGGCAATCTGCTCTCCTTATTGTGCGCCCATCCCAGCCGCTTGTGTCTGACACAGCAAAGGTCTCCCAAAGCCTATTCCTGCTTGCCGTGCCTCTCTGCCACGTCTGGACGCCGTGCCTCTCCGCCTCCGCACATCTGGATGCTGCGCCTCTTCCTTTATTTTTATTTTATAAGGGATTATACTTAAGAGTTTGCATGTACTTCAGAAGAGATTTTAAATTTTCAACTTTAATGTATATGGAACTCACCAAGGCCAGCTGACCTGGGTCTGAAAAAGCATGGGATAAAACCAGACTCCCTGAACATGGACTATGAGGACTACTGAGAACTCAAGAACAATGGCAATGGGTTTTTGATCCTACTGGCACGTACTGGCTTTGTGGGAGCCTAGGCCGTTTGGATGCTCACCTTTTGTTGAAGATGTTATTTTTTCCCAATGTGTATATCTGGCTCTTTTACAAAAAATAAATCAGGTCTCCATAGGTGTGCATATTTATGTTTGAGTTTCTCAATTCAATTCCATTGATCAAATGTTGGATCATTGTGCTATTACCATTCTCTTTTAATTACTGTAGATCTGTAGTAAAAGTTAAAATCTAGGATGATTAGATCTCCAGATTGTTTTAGCGATTCTAAGGTTTTTGAGTTTCCATATGAAGCTGAAACTTGTACTATTTAGATTTGTGACAAATTGTGTAGGAATTTTTATGTGAATTATATTGAATCTGTAGATTAGTTTTCAAAGTATCATCATTTTGCTACTCTAATCCTACAAATTCATGAGCATGGAGGGTCATTCCATATGTGGGTATCTTCAATTGCTTTCCTCAAAAACTTGAAAGTTTTACCAAGCAAGTCTTTTACTTTCTTGGTTAGAATTACCCCAATATATTTTATATTATTTGAGGCTGTTGTGAAAAATGCTGTTTCCTTGACTGCTTCTTTAGTTTCTTTTTGGTATATAGGAAGGAAATTTGTGTGAGTTAGTATTCTATTTAGCTACTTTCTTGAAAGTTTATAACCTCTAGGAGTTTCCTGGTGAACTACTTAAGCTTATTTATTTATACTATCATATTATTTGCAAATAAAGATACATTGACTTCTTCCTTTCCATTTTCTGGTCCCTTGATCTCTTTTCAGTTGTTTCATTAATTTAGCTAAGAATCAAAGTAATACATTGACTAGGTATAGAGTGGAATATAAATTGTTGGCAGAAGTCACTTGTTTGTTCCAAGCTTCCCTGAACCAAAATACTCACACAGAAATCTGTATTAATTTCAATACTGCATGGCCCATACCATAAATGCATTTCTGGTTAACTCTTAAACTTTAAATTAACTCATTTCTATTCATCTGTGAATCACCATGTGGCTGTGCCTTGCTGGCAATTTTCCAGTGGGCTCCAGCAGAGGTGTCTGTTTCCTGTGGGTAGCCACATGGCTTATCTCTGATTCCACCTACTCTCTCCATATATCTCCTTTAGCCTGGCTACAATAAAGCAGCTTTATTCATTAACCAATGAATGGCAATAAAACATATTCACAGCATATATCACCTCCCATATCACCTCCCCTTTTCTTTCTAAATATAAAGGAAGGTTTTAACTTTAACACAGCAAGATTATACACAATAAAGTAAGTATCAAGCAAGAATCAATTACCAAATATATACATATATATGTATATAAATATATACTTAATCTTTTATAGTAACTAAGGAAAATTATAACTATCTATTTATCAACTCCACCAAAGACCCCAGAAGGATATAATATGACCTAAGATAACAGGCAGTGCATTAAAAGCAACTTCTAAAATGCTAGAATTGACAGAGACATTTTTCTGCCTGGATAGTCACCCAAAGTTCTTCTGTAACATTGTGGGCACCCATCGTCAGCCTGCTGGCCCACAGTATCTGGCAGACTTTTCTATGAAGCAGGAAATTACAAAGACAGTTCCACTAATATTGGCAGTTTGTCAGTCACTTTTTTGTTTGTCCTGCAGCATGTCTTGCAGATTCTTTCATGAATCAGGAACCCTGAAAGAACTTCTCTCCATTTATGTTTATGTTTGCTATGGGCTTATAGTAAGCTACATTTGTTATGCTTAGATATGTTGTTAATTTTTTTTGTCTCTCCGGGCCTTTTATCATGAAATGATGTTAGATTTTGTCAAAAGCCTTTTACGTATCTAGTGAAATGATCATATAGTATCTGTCTTTAATTTGTTTGTGTGAAGAATTACATTTATTAATCTGCAGCTGGTGAGAAATCCCTGATTCTATTGAATGAAGCCTACTTTATAATGGTGGGTATTCTTTTTGATATGTTGTTTGATTCTGGATTGAAAATTATTGTTTTTTACATCACTATTCATAGGGAAAATCATCTGAAATTTTTTTCTTTGTTTATTGTACCTTTATGTATTTTGAATATCAAGGTAACTTTGGCCTCATAAAGTGAATTGGGCAATATAATTTGAAGAATATTGAGGCCAGGCGGTGGTGGCACATGCCTTTAATCCCAGCACGCGGGAGGCAGAGGCAGGCGGATCTCTGTGAGTTCGAGACCAGCCTGGTCTACAGAGCTAGTTCCAGGACAGGCTCCAAAGCCGCAGAGAAACCCTGTCTCGAAAAACCAAAAAAAAAAAAAAAAAAAAAGAATATTGGCATCAACTATTCTTGAAAATCAGGTAGAATTTTATACATACACCATTTGTCCCTTGGCCATTTTTTGGTAGGGGGTGGGAAAGTTTTAGTAACTGGTTATTTTTTGCTACTGGTTATAGATCTGTTTAAAAATATTTATATGGTTTTGATTTTACTTTGTTAAGTGGTGCCTATGGACAAAATTTTCCATTTATTTTATATTTCCAAATTTGGTCAAGTATAGGTTTTTAAAGTATATTCTTATGATTTACTGGATTTCCTCTGTGTCTTTTACATCTCCCTTTTCATTTCTGACTTTGTTAATATGTATATTCTCTCTTCACCCTTTAGTTAATTTTGATAAACGTTTGTCAACCTTATCGATTTACTTAAAGAACCAACTCTTTTTCATTTATTCTTTGTTTCTATTTTATTGATTTCAGTGCTCAATTTGAGTATTTATTGCGGTCTACTCATTTTTTTGTTTGATTTCTTTCTTCTCTAGAGTTTTTAAGTGTCCTGTTAAATTTTTAGTATACCTATTCAGATTGTTTATTTAGGCACTTACTGCTATAAAGTTTCCCCTTAGATCTGTTTTTATTTTATCCCAAACGTTTAGTATGTTAAGTATTCATTTTCATTCAATTTTAGAAAATATTTAATTTCATTTTTAATTTCTGTCTTGGCACAGTTTTTGTTTAGTAATGAGTTTCTTAGTTTTCACAGATTTGTAAGCTTTCTATTGTTTCTGTTACTGTTACGTGAGACCACTATAACTTTAATCTATAGTGATATGATATAATGCATGGAGTAATTTCAATTTTCTTGTATTGTTTAAGACTTATACCAGAATATGTGATCAATTTTGAAACAAGTTCCAAGAGATGTGGAGAAGAAGGTATAGTATATTTTTTGTGTTTGGGTGAAATGTCCTGTAATTATTTATTAAGTTTGTTTGGTTTATAATGTCTCTTAACCCTTACAATATGCTACATAGATTTTGTCTTGATGACCTATCTATCATTGAGAGTGTGGTACTGAAGTTCCATATTATGTGTGTGAAGGTAAATACATAATTTAGGTTATGGTAGTATTCCTTTTATGGATTTCAGTGCCATGGTGATTTGGAGCACAGATTTTAAGAACAAAAACGTCATGTAGGTGGATTTTTTATTTGGTGTGTAGCGTTTTTCTTCATCTCTTCTGACTAATTTTGAAGTGAAGTCTATTTTGCTAGATATTAAAATGGTCACAGCAGTTTTTTTTCCATAGATCCATTTGCTTGGCATATGTTTCTCCAACCATTCACTCTGAGGTAATGTCTATCCTTGAGGTTGAGGGCTATTTCTTGGATGCAGCATAAGGATGGATCTTGTTTTCACATCTATTCCATTAGTCTGTGTCTTTTACTAGGGAAGTGCTCCTACAGATATTCAGAGGCGTCAATAACCAGTGATTCTTGATTCCTCTTATTTTATGTGTTGTGTTGGTGAAGTTTGCCTCTGTAGTTTCTGTTTGAATTTCTAAGTTTTCATTTTCCTATTTCCCTCGCTTTGGGTTTTCTTTATTAATTTTGTTTCCAATTTTATTCACTTCTTTCTACTCTTTGTGTTTTTTTCTGGATTTTTTATAGGATTTATTTATTTCCTTCTTAAGGACTTCTATCATATTCATAATGCTGTTTTAAGGTATTTTTTGCACTTTAACTATGTTGTAAATTTAGTGTCTGCTGTGGTAAGGTTTTGGGGCTCCAGTAGAGACATATTATTCCAGCTTTAACAATTGATTGTGTCTTTATATTGATGTCTAGACATCTAAGATTGAAAAGATTATAGTTTTAGGTGCTGATATCTTGGTTTTTTGGGGGTGGGGTTTCTTTCTTTGGTTTTGGTTTCTTTCTGGATTTTAGGAGAGTGTGGTAGCTATGTGTTGCCTGGTAGGAAATTATCTGTTTACCTGGTGTGTATGAACAACACTGGGGGATCAGGGTAAAATATGTTCCTGTGTATTGGGAACTGACACTTAGAAATGGGGATAGGTTAAGTTTCTGTATGTATGAGTTGGCTACATGATGAAGAAAAGCAGAGTGTTCCACTGGGGGGGGGGAAGCTTATTTAGTTTCCTGAGACTAAGAGTTGAGAATGAAGAGAGGTCAGCCCAGCAGTTCTACAACAGAGCTGGGGATGTGACTCAGGGATTAGATCTGGAGGAACAGAAGGTAAGGAAATATCTATAGTCAGCCTACCCACATTGTTGACAGGAAAAGATGAGGGGGTAGCAAGAAGTGCCTGCTCGAATATGGATCTGTGATAAAGAGCAATGAGTGGAGAAAGGGAGGTTAGCAGAGAACAGTTTTGGGGATCCACTAGAGATGCTGTGGTTAGGAGTTGCCATGGATACTCTGCTACAAAGCTGGAAGTGATTTGGGGATTAATCCTGGGGTAACAATGATTTAGTGAAGATCTGCAGTTAGCAAATCTTGTTATCTGGCAGGAATATTTTCTGTTTGTTTGTTTTCTTAATCTTCTACTATTCCACTGCATATGTATTTACCTTTGAACATTAACCCATTTCAGATATATGGTTTCCTGCTTTTATTCAACAGAATATTGTAAATGCTAGTAAGAGCAATCAAATGCAAAATAAATAAATAAATGTCATTTAAATTGGAAAAGAAGGAAGATTCATGCCTGATCACAAACATTATTCTGTGTGAAAAAATCTTTAGGCTCCAGCACATTGATTCTTTCCATGTAAGCACATAGAATTAACAGACTTAAAAGAAATTTTCCAAAGTAGTTAAAATTCAGTATTAATCAGTAATATTTTGAATTGAACATAATGATATTATTGAGTACACGTAACACACTGCAGGGAGTACTCAGAAGAATGCTAACATGACTCCGGAGCAAGGGGTCATCAGAGGTGAACTCAAGATAGGATAGTCACATAAATGAGGACTGTCCTGGTCATCTTCATTGTCAACAGTAAGTCTGGTCCTCCTTCCCTCTATTTCATTTTATAACTACTTTGTTGAAATTCTACTTCAATTATGAACATGGGTCTAGTCCTGATCAGATTCCTTTGCTATAAACTGCATTCCTTCCATCTCCATCTCTTACTCAGTTTTGAATTCTATATTCACTTCTCAGACCAATTATCTGTTTATTCCTCGAATGCACCATCAAGTACACTCAATGGGACGAGAAAGCTCTTGTGCTTTTCTTCAGTATCTCTAGAGAAAACCTTTATCAGAAATAAAATAGAAACCAAAAAATGTTGATGCAGCTAATGATTAAATCATCTGACTTTGATTTCTTTGTTTTGCAGAATTTATTATTTCCTTTTCATGTACCAAAAGCTTTTACAATCTGTAAGTTACATTAATCAATCAAGTAATGTTATTCACTGATTTGCCAGGTAAAAAGAAAATATCTCTTAGAAGTCATTTTTGACTGACTGCTATAATATGTCTTAATATAACTGTGTTATGGCAATGACTAATTTAAATCCTACTTTTCTAAGAACAAAGGACAAAGTTTCAGATTCTTTAAATCTACTTATTGTTTCAACTACACAGAAGAACAAACTTTGCTTAAATGGCATCTTATTATTTGTAGTGATGTGTAAATTGTTCTCTAACTCTAGGTTGGTTTTCATGCACCTGTACACCTTCTTAAGGCCTTCTTATGAGGTTAAATTGTTCTAACAGAAGAGCATTATATCTCTTTTATAACCTGAATCAGTAGTCACTGGAAAGCTTTAGACCGATGCCAAGACTCATTACCCTGAGTTGTGAAGCAGCAGGGAAGGAAGCTTTGCTTTAGAGGACTACCCTCCCTGACAGCTTACCTAAGGACCCTATATCACAGTCTCTGATTCAAACAGTTAAGGCTCTTAAGATTTAATAGCAGCTGCACCTTTCTCAGGGTTATCTAGATGCCATTCTGCTTTTGAAATTGATATAGTTTGTGTGTGTATTTAAGGCTATCTAATTTGAGAGGCAGCATCTTTGGGAAGATAGGGAACCATGACAAGGCATTCACAAACAGATTAAGATTTATGAAGTCAGCCATGCTCTGTAGATTATCTTTGTATTCAAGGCCTCATGCCAAGACTAGCTATTGACTTCCCTAAAGCAAGGCCAAGACACAGTGTCAGGAAGCAATTGTGTTGGATAAATCATGCTTCCTTGTTGGTTTCGACTTTTGCTGAGAATGTTTGATGACTCCACAGACTCTAATTATCCTGAAGCAAAGTGATCTGAGCTGTAGGCACCTTTCTAGAAATGCTCACTTTAGATAAATTAAGGAAATTTAATAAAAATCTACATACCCCACATAAAGTAAATCCATCAATAAAATTTCTTTCTTGAAATCATTTTTTCTTTATATTTACATTACAATTCAAAACAGTAGAAACACTCCAGTTATGAAAGAGCAATGAAAATAATTACAAAGTTGTGGGTAGCCACAAAATGAGGAACGGCATTAAAGGGTCACAGTATTAAAAAGATTGAGCACCATTGATTTCTATAATTATGCCAAATTTACAAGAAATTATTACAAATTCCTTAACTATTTTTTATGCAGTATGGCTTTGGAAACACCCACAATTCGAGGGTCATTCTAACGAAGCATATATAATTTGTTCATACATTGAGTGACAAAACAGACATTCCTGTTCCCATTTCGGAGGTGCATATGTATGGTGCATGTGCATGTGTATCTAAATAGTCTCAGTGTTTGGGTGGATATGTGTGGGTGTGTATTCGGGCCTGAGGCTGGTATCTGGGTGTTTTCCTAGATGTCGTCACTTTACCTATTGTGGCAGTAATTATCACTTAAACCCCAAGGTAGTTGATTGTGCATTTCTAGCTTCCTAGCTTGCTCATAGTATCTTGTATCTTCACCTCCCCACCTCCAGATGGTAGACTTAGAGCCAGGCCACCACATCCACCTGACATTCCCATGCATGATGCAGATCTGTACTGCAGTATTACTCTTCCTTAGCTCCTTCCGTGGGCATCTGCCAAGGTGTTTACATTAAGGCCCTCTTCTGAGGAGCTGAAGGACAGCCAGGAGCCTGCTGGCTGAAGGACTAATGCAGAGCTCTTTTCACAGCTTGCCACCCCACATAGCCTTGCTGTAAGTTCGGGGTTCCATGATCAAACTGAGTCAAATGCTCCACATGCACAAGGAGGGCTCCAGGCGTGGTGATATACATGAAGTTCCTTCAGAGGAGCAGCTACAGGGAAAGAAATGAATGTAGCCAATGTGTGATTACAGCTGGGAAACAGAAGCGTGCACAAAATATAGGATTACAGGCATTCCTTCAGAAGCCTTGTGGCAACGGGGGCTTTGGCACGGTGCATACTGGCAGCAGATGACTCACTGGGGCAATTAGGGAAGAACCAAGGCTGCCAGTCAGGCTCTAATTTCTGGAGTATCTTACTCTCACTTGCCCTGATTTCCATTTTGTCTTCTGTGTTATCAAAATGTTTATTGAATATTTTGTGCTTGTTTTTAAAAATGATTTATTTGTTTTAGAGAAAAAAATCTCACTCAGTGGTCCATATTGTCCTGGGAGTGATTTTGTCACTTTTCTCTCAGCCTCACAAGTCACAGTTGGCATGCACTACTTGTTTACACAAAATTTTGTAACTCTGGAATATGTCTCTTCTTCCCTATCCCTCTCATTCTGTCTGTTATGTAAGAGATGACACTTTCTTTTTGTTTTTATGAAGCTGAATTTGAAAAATTCATGTTAGTTCTTAGTATAGTTCAGAGTTAATACTGAGAAACTTCTGGTGTTAATAACAGTTCTGAAGCTACATTTTCTTTGTGTCTTGAAGTAACCTCTTCCTTCGAGTCGCAGCATTTCTGACTTGAGGGGAGGGCATGCAGGGGTAGCATAGACGTCTTAGGAACATCACGGGGATATGGAGGAACAGATTTCTTAGCATTTTGTTAAATTACTTTTGAGTCCTTTCCAGTAACTTTTACTACTAGTCTAGATTTATGTATAAGAAAATGTTTTTTCTAACTTAACAAATTGTTAGTTTTAACCAAACTGTACATGGTTTGAGTCCTGAGTTTTGAGAGTTCTGCTTTCAACACTACACAGTGTTTTATCTATCTTATTTTGAGCAAAGGTATTAAATTCAGTGTCAAAGTGAGATTCTACTACTGAATCTACTATTATTTGAGTATCTAATAAATTTCATTTCAGTGCTGATAGTGGTTTCTGTTCATTTTCTATTTGTTTTGGGAAAGAGGGGGGAACCAGAAGGAGAGTGCCGTATTTGAAGCATAAGCTGTCTTTTCCTGTTATTCTCTGGCCTCAGTCACATGAGGTCTGAAGGTGGCTTAATGTATATAGAAATGTTTGGAATATTTCCCCAAATTTCTGGTAAATATTTTAGGTAAAAAATAGCATATGTACTCACTCATAAGTGGCTTTTAGACATAAAGCAAAGAAAATCACAATCCCAGAGAACCTATACAACAATGAGGACCCTAAGAGAGACATACCTGGATCTACTCTACATGGGAAGTAGAAAATGACAAGATCCCCTGAGTAAATTGGGAGTATGGGGACGATGAGAGAGGTTTTTGAAGGGGAGCAGAGAAAAACGTATAGCTCAATAAAATTAATTTAAAAATGTAAAAATTAAAACAAAACAAAAAACAAAGCAAAAAATAGCATATTTAAAAATGGTACAGAATATTGAGTAGCTATTTATAACATAAATGTACCTTTTTTCAATTTATCTTTCATTTATCTCAATATTTTGGCAAAATAAGAAAACACTAATTTAAATTTATTAATACATAAATTTCAGATAATGATCATAATGTCAGCATCCTTTGGTTCAAATTACTTCCTACAAAACATATATCATAATTATATGTATATGAAAATAACATATCCCATTTAATGGTTCTTTAAAGAAGTACTAAAATAATACATTCCATACATAAATTATAAGTGATACACGCTTGGTATTAAAACATCTGCTTAAAATATCAACATTTAAAATTTATAGTATGAATTTAAAAATCAATAATATATATATATGGTTTTTAAAATTCACATAATAAGTACACATAATAAATCTACAATTTTCTCTAAATATCATCTGTACCCTAGTTACCTGTTCTTGAGTCTAACGCTATGAGTACTATGATTTAGGGGTTACTCGGCAGGTCTGCATTCATTCTCCTGCTAAAACGAGATTCCACTTTTTAAACTCTGTTTTTGTGAAACTGTCTTGAAAAATCTCAAGTTGGCTTGAAACTGGCTGCAGGGCCCCAGCTGGTGTCCAACCCTCAATCCTTCTTTCTTAGACATTCAGTATTGGGGTTATAGGACTCTACCACTGTGCCCAGTGGGGAGACCCTTACCATTTACTGAAAAATAAGTGAGATAGTCAGGTCTCTTTGTAAGCATGCTAATGTCAGATATACTGAAATACAAACTCTTGCTGTTTGCAAAGGAAAGATACCTTACCTACATGATAATTTTATTTACTTAGCTTTATTTATCTGCACACATGTGTCCTGTTGTCTGTGTGACACTCATATTCATGGGTGCTTACAGAGGGGAGAAAAGTGTGTCAAATCCATCAGGCCTGGAGTTAAAGGTGGTTAGAACTGACGTCTGTCCCTGCAAGAACTACAAGTGCTCTTAACCACTGTGTCATGCCCACAGTCCTTGAATATTTTTGCATAGGTATATGTGCTCTGTCTACTAATGCTTATAGTAAGTAAACATGGACTACTGAGGTACAGAATGCAACAAAATTTATGTATATTAAGTAACTAGATGAGTGTGCAATGGAAACACACAATGATAAAAGCATTTCTTATTTTGCAATAACATCCATAGAGAATTGTCATGGGACCTCATGACTGATGTCAAGAGAATATCTAAAACAGGATGGAGAATACAATTTGAGTCACGAATGTTTCTAAGCTTCATCCATACCTCACCTACATATTTGCATTTTATAATAATTTTCACCATGTGATAAACTCTCTTATTTAAGCTTTTGTTCTTAGTCATTGCCATAAACATCTATGCTCTCCAAGCTACTAAATAGCATATAATTATTTGCCCTTTCAAGAACCATTAGTATTTAAACAGGAATTCTGGCTTCCATTTTTACATGTAACTTAAACTTATAATCAAAAGAGAGCTATGGAAAACCTAAAAATATAATTTTGAGATTGTGGGTTCTCTTCCATTTTGTAAATTTTTAATGTTGTATAATGGCCTACCAAAGAGTTTTTCCATTCTGGAAATACCTGTTTAATTCTACACTTACTAGTATTTGTTTTGCTTTGTTTTATATATTTTGGTTTGATGTCATTTTAGAAAGGATATTGCTATGCACTGCTGGCTAAGATTATATGGCAGCTCTACATTTATAGGCATTAGTCACCACTCCTGACTACTTCTTCATTATATTTTGTTCTTGGTTTCTTATGTACTTAAGCAGAAGATATGTTTAACCAACTCCTTTATGTTTCCATAGTAAACTATCTATGATTATGCCTTAATTTTAAAACGAGGTGATAGAAGAGTCTACTACAAACCCAAGAATTTTTAATTGCTTTACTTAGTGAAAAAGAGTTTTTGAATAGTCAAACACAAATTTATCAATTTCAGTTATAAGAATTTATCTTAATAGGGCCCATTTACATGCTTTGGATAGCTAATGGATAGAAAATGAATACATAATGGCATAATTTACTATGAGAGAGATGCCCTGTGATTTAATAGGTAATTATGTAGGAATTTCCACCACTTTTTCACAAACTGTCCCTTTCATAAACTGGCTTACAAAAATATGCTTGCTAGACTTGAATATCAAACATTGATGAAATTTTATTAACTAAATCTACAAAAGTAGAATTTAGCTAATAGCGAAATATGTAAAATACAGCTACACACTCACTTGCACACTCATACACATGACACATCTGGCACTCCAGATTACAGAGAACAGAGAGTTTATTTGATAAATGTTTCCGGAACCATCAGTAAAATATATGGTATCTTTATGGTATAACATACACATAAATAAATCCCATGTGTAAAATGTCACAAAAGGAAAATTTTAAATCTCATTTAATGTTTGAAAATTTTAGAAAAATGCAAAATTTTGGCACATAGAGCAAATTTACTTGTTCTTCATGAAAATGTAGTACTATGAAGAACATATAAAAAAGCCTTTTACTGAAAATAGATATTTTGTGGTATAAAACCTGTTTACAGTTTCCCCTCCATCTACTCCTCCCACCTCCCCTCCCATACATATCAACCCACTTTCTTCCTCATTGGAAAGCAAAAACATTTCTAAGAGATAATAAATATATGATAAAGTAAAATAAAAAAGATAAAACAAAAGCAAATCAATTAGAAAGGGATAAAACAAACAGAGGGTAAAGAGCCCAAGAAAAGCCACAGGAAACAGTTACAGACAGAGACCTACTTATTTGCACACCTAAGAATCCCATAAAACACTAACTAGAAACCATAAGGTACCTGTAAACAACTTGTAGGGTAGAAAAGAGAACTATAGGTTGTTTTTTTTTCTTTGGTTTTTTTTTTTAAATTTACTAATTTTATAAAAAAAAATACAATTCAAGTTCCCACTTCCTCCCCACCTCCAATTCTCTTCACACACCTTCCCATCCCACTCTCATCCAGTCCTCAGAAAGGGTCAGGCACATTGTTTTATGGGAAGTCCAAGGACCTCCTTACTATATCTAGGCTGAGCAAGGTAGCCATCCAAAGAGAATAGGATCCCCAAAAGCCTGTACATGCAGTAAAGATAAATCGTGACAGTGGCCCCTCAGTCTGCTCTAGCCATGCAACTGTCAACAACATTCAGAGGGACTAGTTTGGTCTTATCCTTGTTCCTTCCCAGTCTGGTTGGAGTTGGTGAACTCCTATAAATTCAGGTAAATTGTTTCAGTGGGTGAACCCATCATAGTCTTAACCTCTTTGCTCATAATCTAATTCCTTCCACTCTTCAATTGGACATTGGGAGCTTAGTACAGGGCTTCAATGTGCATCTCTGCATATGTTTCCATCACTTGCTGAATGAAGGTTCTGCGGTGATATTTAAGATAATCATGAGTCTCAGCCGGGAGATGGTGGTGCACACCTTTAATCCCAGCACTCGGGAGGCAGAGGCAGGCGGATCTCTGTGAGTTCGAGACCAGCCTGGTCTACAGAACTAGTTCCAGGACAGGCTCCAAAGCCACAGAGAAACCCTGTCTCGAAAATACCAAAAAAAAATAATAATAATAATAAAATAAAATAATCATGAGTCTGATTACCTGATTACAGGATAAGTCAAAATCAGGCCCCCTCTGCTCTATGGCTTAGTGTCTTGGGCAGAGTCATCCTTGTGGTTTCCTGGGAATTGCTCTAGAGCCAGGTTTCTGCTAACCCAATAATGACTCCCTCAATCAAGATATCTCTTTCCTTGCTCTCATCTCTGTCCTTCCTCCATCATGACTATCCCATACCCTTAAGTTCTCCTCAACCCTCTTGTTCTCCCCTCCTCTTCTCCTCCCACCCTCCCTTCTTCCCCACCCCCATGCTTCCAATTTTGTCAGGTGATTTTGTCTGTTTCCAATTTTCAGGTAGGTCTATATATATTTTTCTTTGGGTTTACCTTATTACTTAGCTTCTCTAGGATCATGAACTATAGGCTCAGTGTTTTTTGTTTATAGCTGCTGTTCACTCATGAGTGAGTACATAGCATTTTTATGTTTTGGGGTCTGGGTTACTTCACTCGGGATGGTATTTTCTAATTCCATCCATTTGCATAATTCAAGATGTCATTTTTTTCCATTAAGTAGTACTCTAATGTATAAATATGCCACATTTTCTTTATCCGTTCTAGGTTGTTTCCAGGTTCTGGCTATTACAAATAATACTGCTATGAACATTGTTGAACAAATGTTTTGTAGTATGATTAAGCATCTTTTGGATATATGCCCAAGAGTGGTATTACTAGATTCTGAGGTAGATTGATTCCCAATTACCTGAAAACCACCATACTGATTTCCAAAGCGGTTGTACAAGTTTGCATTCCTACCAGCAATGGATGAGTGTTCCCCTTAGTCCACATTCTCTCCAGCATAAATTATCTTTATTTTCTATCTTTGCCATTCTGGCAGGTGTAAGATGGTAAGTCAGAATTGTTTTGATTTATATGTCCCTGATAATTAAGGATGTTGAACATTTTCTTAAGTATCTTTTGGCCATTTGAGATTCTTCTGTTGAGAATTCTCCGCTTAGTTCCATATCCCATTTTTTAATTGGATTATTTAGAATTTTGATGTATAATTTCTTGAGTTCTTTATAAATTTTTATGATCAGTCCTCTGTCTGATGTGGGGTTGTTAAAGATCTTTTTCTGTTCAGTAGGCTACCCTTTTGTCTTATTGACTGTGTCCTTTGCTTTATAGAATCTTCTCAGTTTCAGGAGGTCACATTTATTTATTGTTGCTCTCAGTGTCTGTGCTTCTGGGGTTATGTTTAAGAAGTACTTTTGTGTGCCCATGCATTGAAGACTACTTCCTACTTTCTTTTCTCTCAGGTTCAGTGTGGTCAGATTTATATTGAGGTCTTTAATCCATTTGGCCTTGAGTCTTATGGATGGTGATAAATATGGATCTATTATTATTCTTTTACATATTGACATCCAATTACACCAGCACCATTTGCTGAAGGATGCTTTCTTTTTTCCATTGTATAACTTTAGCTCTTTTGTCAAAAATCAGGAATTTATAGGTATGTGGATTAATATCTGTGTCTTTGATTCAATTGCATTGGTCAAACTCTCTGTTTCTATGTCAATACCAATCTGTTTTCATTACTGTAGCTCTGTAATATAGCTTGATGTCAGGGATGGTGATGCCTCCACAAGTTCCTTTATTGTACTGGATTGTTTAGGCTATCCTGGTTTTGTTTTTCAATATGAAGTTGATTATTGTTCTTTCAAGGTCTGTGAAAAATTGTGTTGGGATTTTGATGAGAATCACATTGAATCTATAAATTGCTTTGGTAAGGTTGCCATTTTTACTGTGTTGTAAGAAGTCCTTCTGTTTGTGTGTTGCTTTTATTGATTAATGAATAAAGAAACTGTCTTTGCCTAATATGGCAGAACTTAGGTAGGTAGAGAAGACAGAACTGAATTCTGGGAGGAAAAAAAGGAGTCAAAAGATGCCATGAACCCACCACTGGAGGTAGATGTGCTGAAACTTTGCTGGTGGGTCATGAACTTGTGGTGATATACAGATTAAGAGAAACGGGTTAAACTAATATGTAAGAGTTAGCCAACAACAAGTTAGAGCCAAGCAGCCAAGCAGTAATTTAATAAATACAATTTCTGTGTGGTTATTTCAGGGCTAAGCTAGCTGGGCAGCCAGCATGAACAAGCAGGCCCTGTCTCTGCAACAATTGGTGCTGATGTGATGATCTAAATCAACTTAAATACCTGAGAGAGCTTAATTTTAAGCATATATACCTTTTTACCCTTAACAATGGTGCAGCTGAAGTTTTTAAGAAGTGCTTACCATTTTAAAAAGAGCTCCTAGATAGTAAAGAAATACAGATTCACAATAGGACAGGTTCAGACATAAATGACCTCAAAATGAGTCATTGCATTAGATAAATGTATGTTGCCTTGGGAGAGAAAACAAAAAGAGTATAGAGAGTCATAAAATAAAGTTAATGCTTTAAAAAATGTAAAGTCTTTAAAAAGACAGAGTACAGACAGTCATAGGCATATTAGGCAAAGACAGTTTCTTTATCTATTTAACAGGAGTAAAGAAAAATAAGCCACATAAAAATGGAAAAATCTGGATTATGTATATTATTGAGTTTTCTTTGAATTTTTTGACTGTAAAGGAGCTAAGTAAAGAGACAATTCATTGTATGGGCTGCTAAGCTAAACTAGCATGTATATTTCAAAGGTATCTTAAATTTAAAATTTGAGTAAAAGGATATGTTGCTTTGGAAAAGAGATTTTTCTTTTGTTTCCACAGAAGATGAGAAACTGTGGATTACTTCCAGACAACTATGGTTTGATAGGTCAAGACAGCTTGAAAGGTCACTGTGAACACCCTCAAAAAAATACTTTGCCCAACTGCTGACTGAGATGAACCTAGAACACAGAATATACCATGAAAGACCTGATTAACAGTGCCCCCAAACAGCAGGAAGCAGTAAGGATAAAACCATGCCCATATTCCCAAGTATTGTGTATAAAATGTTCTTTTACATTTAAATGGGAATATGATACAGATATGAATAATTTGCATTGGTATGGATCTTGGTTTACTGATACAAATCTAAGGTCAATTTTGTTATATGTATATTTATTTCTGATCTTGGGTTTCTTTGATGGATTTATTAAATTCTTCCATTTCTTTTTGTTTGTCTTATCCTCAATTTATTTAAGGGAGATTTGCCTTTAAAAGTCTCCATAATTTTTGTAAAGTTACATTTAAAGTCACTTTTTTCTACTTCTTCTTGGTTAGGATGATCAAGTCTTTCTGATGTGTGACCGCTGGGTTCTGGTGCTACCATGTTGCTTTTTAGGTTGTTGGAGGAATTCTTACTTTGGTACCTACTCATCTCTTCTTTCAAATGAGGCCTGCAGTGTCTTTGCATGTTGTTCCAATCCTTGCAGTGGCTGTCTGTTTGGGAGTTTTTTTGTCTGCTCTTTACTGTCAATATCTGTCTAAGAAATCCTCTGAGGTCTCTACATGCCTGATCCGTTGGTCTTCTTTCCAAGTTTGCTCTCTTGATACTCTCTCTTAACCCTCAGTGTTGTAGCAAGCTCTTTGTCCCCTCATTATTATAGCAAGCTCTTGGCTCTTAGGTGGGGTGTGGCTATCAGCTTGGGGGGTACGTTGGGTGGATTTTGGTTTTGGGGGCCTAGCAGCAGAAATCTCCATACTGGCTGGCTAGAATGGCCCACAGAGTTGAGCAAGGGGCCCAAGGTTTTTTCCCACTGGGGAGGTCCTATAGAATGCGGTGTCCCACTATGCGGTTGTTCATTCACCTCTTAAGTCCCCTCAATATTGGAGAAAGCTGTATTTCAGAGTTCTACCAAGGTTGCAGGAGAATAGGCAGGTTTGGGGGCAGGGTATGGTTAGTTGTGATTTTGTTTTTAAAGCTCTGGTACAACAAGGAACCTCCAAAGGTACAAATGAGTTCATTTTCATTTGTCATCTAGGCTTAACATACATTTAACCCTTAAAATAATTTGTTTCTCCAGGCAGACACCCTTGGAGAAAGCTAAATCTTTATTCGCAAGTGGTTATCAACTGGAGATAGTGCTTGGGTTAGTATTAGGGATGTATGTCCACTTCTTTCAGCTCTAGGACTCTATCTGGTATAGGCTCACACAGACTTTCTTATGATGTCTCAGGCTCTGTGAGTTCATATGTATTTCCATCCTTTGTATTTCATTTTTGTTTTGTTGTTCTTTGTTTTCTTTGTGGTCTTTGTCTTCTTAGTATTCTCCATTTGCTATGACTTTTCCATTCTCTCTGCCGCTTCTTCAGTAGAGTTCCTGGAGCACCAAGGGGACAGATCCAATGGAGTTCCAAAAATAAAATTTTTCTGATATAGAGTAATTATACAGCAAGGCATCTCTTTATTCTGATAACTGTGTTTTCTGCTTTTATTCCAGATTTTTAATTTTCTACAAAGACAGGAATTTTTATGAGCTACATATGTCAATATTTACTATGTTTTAAATTTAAAATGAGTAAATATATCAATATCTATTCCATTTTAAAATTAAACAGGTTTCATGTTGACACAAAACATGTATATGTTAAACTAATTTTATTTACATAATGAAAAATTTACATAAATAGCAGCCTTTATTAATTCTTTCTTGCAAAAAGGCATATGATCAATGGCACCATTTGCCTTTTGATCAGTGTGTACCATTTTATTAGAATCAATTATAGATGAGTAGAGAACTTCCAGCTAAAGAACTATTTTTATAATATCGGTGTTAAAAGTCGTTCTAAAGATTAAAGTAATAGAAAATGAGTACACATAGAATTATGTTATCCAACTTTTTGAACAAGAGACATCATCCTCTAAGTCATCACTATATCAATCTTAACTCATCATGACCAAGTCACAGAGAAGTGCTTTAGGGGATGAAAAAGTTAATTAACCAATCTATGAAAGCACAAAGGTGTCATGAAAAAAGTGGACATTTTCTTTGTCTTAGGAGAGTATTATTCCACAAGCAAAATGACTTAAACTATTGCAAGAGTTGGTAAAAATATGATGTCTTGTGTGTAGTCATTTTGTTGCTGCTGCTGCTATTGACTCATTCCTCCGTTGTATCTTGAGGAACACATACTACAGTTTCCATAAGTCTACCGTAGTTTTAAACTTTCCATGATTGAAAACACATGTTAGACACAATTTCTTTAAATTTAAATAGATAAATAAGATATTGTCATTCAATTTCACATTAGAAGAACAATCTTTATGAAGAATTTTTAAACTATCTGATCCCATCATTTATTTGTCTAAGTTCCTTTCAAGTTATAATTGGCTAGAATGGATTTCCCCCATCTCCAACTGTGTCTTTATGTTCCTGTGGAAATAATGCTTGTTCTAGTCAACTTCGCGTTCAATTTGAATTTTGATGAGATTTTTTGAGGCTTGTTACATTCACTCACTTTTTTAAAAACACTTATTGAATTTTTATTTGAAAAATATACTTTCTGGAGTGCAGGGAAAATTGTGATAACTTGGCTTATAGGAAGGTAAATTCTGTAACTGTAAAACAATTGCAAAATTCTAAATGTAAGACAATAACATTTATTTAAGACAATTGTACTAATAATATTATGAGTTTGCCTAGAAATCATCATTTGTTTTGAAATGATTTTGGAACATTTCTGCTAAGTGTAGAGATTTTAGAAACTGTCAAAAATTTCAGACTCAAGTACTGTGATGAGGAAAGAGTATTCAGAGCAAGAGAAGCTATGGGTGGGGTGAATATAATCAAATGTAATTAATAACAATTTCAAAGAACTATAGTAATAATTTGCAGTGGTATGATAGTAGACAGGGAGTATTTTATACATCAGAAGTATTTCATAATTAGGTACATAACATTTTACACACTGATAAATAGTCTCAAAATACATAGTTTGGGTGCTTGAAAAAAAGTAGAAGATAAGCTTAAATGTTGAGGTCATAGTCAGAATAGAAAGGGTATAGCTGCCACAGTAAAAGAAAAATATTAAATTTATCACAATAGGTCATTAGGGAAACCTGACAAGACTCTAGTCACAGTCAGTTGTCATGAGATTTTTTTAAGTGGTCTAGAACAATTCAGTTATTTTAAGCCAAGTGTAGATTGAATTAATTTATTTTGGGAAATGAGGCTCCACTAATTGGGTTCAGCCCTGAGGCCTGTGGCAAGTTGTCAATATGGATTTTTGAGTTGAAGGCGAGGGACTCCTTGTTGTACTCACTGGTGGGAAATTCTGCTTTATCTGCTGATCTGCAGGAAAGTTACTGCCAATCTCCGTACTTTGATGGAAAATTAGCAAGCAGTGGACTGTGATGAAAAAAGTAGATTGTGTAAAATTTGAGCAGTTTGCAACTGCAGGTGGATTTTTTTTTTCTGTGAATAGCAGGAACCTCAGATGTTTAAAAATCATACAGAAAGCATTTTAGGAAAACATTCATCAAATTTAGCCTTGAAATATAGTTTTGAAACATGTTAAATACTTTACAATAAAGGGAAATGACTCTGAAAACTCTATCTATAAATTTACATGGTAAAAGTTCTTTATAGAAATTTGAAATCTAGAAGTTCATTTTCTCCGTGCATCTTGTTCTATTCCATCCACGTGGTCTAAATTTCTTCTAGTCACACATGTTAGTCAAGCTATTCTCTCTCCTTCCCTTCTTCTCGCTCCCTCTCCCTATGGCCTCTTTTTTCTTTAGTTCTTTACTTCTGTTTGCTTCTCCCCCTCTCTCCATCTCTCCTTGCTTCATACTCTTGCTTCCTGCATACTCTTTCATTATTTAGGACCTCACATGACCTTTTTACCTCCTGGCTAGCTCTCTTAATATAGTTTGCATTAATCCACATGTGAAGGGATCTGATGAAGGTAGAAGTCAAAAAGTAATTCCACACTAGTTCAGAATTCTGAATAATGAAGGGCTATTTATTTAGGGGAGACTTACAGATCACTGTCCTAAAAACAGTCCTCTGCACAAAAGGAGAACAGGAACAGAGTCTAGTGGCCAGAAGCAAGAGCTGGAAGCAAGAAAGAGAGCACATGCTTTACATCTGCATTTATAGTATAAGAGACCAAACCCAAGTGAACTGGTATCTTAAAAGCTATTTGCTGAAGGAGCAGAAGGAGCTCCCACAGCAATGTATCTTAAATGCTATTGGCTGAAGGAGTGGAATGTGCTCCTATAGCACCTCCCCTTTTGTTTAAATAAGAGAGTTCCAAACCCAATACAAAACTATATACACTAGGAACAGATATCAATATAAGATTAGAATTACAACCAGCATACACAATATTAAGCAAGGAATGTATGCTAAATGTTTTAATAAACATTCTATCCTAAGGAGTCTAAGTCTTGTATTGGAAATGGCTTGGTTAAATCATAAGAGGGTGGTAACTATGACTATTTAATCTTCAACCCAATCAAAGGCCTGAGAATGGAGATATTACTTGAGCAGGCAAGAAATACAATCGAACAGCTTTCAAAGCAAGCAATATATGATGGAGAAAATTAGCTACCTGAGCAATCACCCAAAGTCTTATTTTCAACATTGAAGCAACCAACATTGGCTAAAGCCTAGCATAACTGACAGACCATTTTCAGAGGCAGGATATTTTTCAGAACTGTCTTACCCTGTCTTGGCAAGATTTGACTGTCTTTTCCCATGTGTCCTTCTTATCCATTTCTGGATACCATGTACTTTGTCAGTGGTTGGGCAGTTCCTTGCCCAAAGGCCAATGGTGCCAAAAAGAAAAAAAAAAAAAACTTCGGTACTCAACGTTCTCTCAGGAGTAGATTAGTGATGCCAGGAGCAATTATGTCTCATTTCAACAGAACCCTAAGTTATTTAAATGCTATGTTCTACAGATCCTTGAAGTGGTTGGAGTTTACCTGTCTAGACAGAATACAATTTCTATGTATCTAAAGAACCTAATTGATCTGACTGTATGTACAACAAACATGAACAACTATTGACCTATAATATTTAATATCCATATAATTTAAAGATTAAAACTTCATGCCAAAATATTAAATAATCTGTAAACAAATATGCAACAAATGAGGACAATGATGTCAAAATGTAAACTTTGTATATGTATCTTGATCAGAGGTAGGAGTAATATATAATGTAATATTAAAATATATCCTAAAAGTTGTATCAATATACAAAATGTCCTAAACAGAGGTAGAAACATGCATATGTACAATCTGACAGAATAACTTTGCATAGGTGTACAAATATTATAAACAGAGATAACAGATATAATTTGAACTTGTATCAATATACAAAAAACTATAGCAATGTAAATTATCCATAAATAATAGCTCACAAGGATTCACTCTAATACCCATTATTATTATGTTTTTTGGTAAGACAAATATAGTTTTCACTACAACACTCTATCTAATACAAGTAATAATCAACAGTCTCTAAATGATATTCTCAACCATAAAAACAAACATTTTGGGATAGGGCTCTCATTCTCTAGAATTGCTTCCTAATGTCATGGAGGCAATATTCTTTTAATGGGTTCCTGCAAAAGTAAAGTGATGGTTAAGTTTCAAAATTACTGTCTAGTATAGTTGTAAATGATTTCTAAGCAGTTGATAGGGTTTTTTCCCCAAAGTTCTTATTTGGAGTTTTGGCCAAAATGGAATGAGAAGGTGGAACATTTCAGCAGCTGGCACCCAAAATAAAAGGTCTTATAGTAGTGTTATCAGTATCACAATGTTGTCTCAACCAAGTGGAATTGTTGCTGTGGGGCCCTATCTTCTTCCTAGAAACTTCAAAGATTACTTCAGGAAAAGTATCTGTAGGAAAATTTATTGTTCATTGTGAAAAACTTAAACATCATTCATATGAACATACATTCAATGAAGAATATGGTATAAACAAAATAGACTTGGAAAAGTGAAATTTTTCCTAAAATCTTCCTTCCGTCCCATATGAGACGGCTCCCGATATGAGATAGAAACCATGAATGTTTCTTTTAACGGCAAGCTTGTATTTAGAGAAGTACAGAGCCATTGTCCAACTCCAAAACCAGCTCTATATATTCATAAAGATATATAAATAGATTTATATTTAAAATATATATGTATTAATTACCTGACCTCATCACTCATAATTTTTTTTCTAGATGATCCTTAGTGGATAATTATTTTCCATCTGTCAGCATTCAAACATCCAGAGCCTCTTGAATTTTTGATAATGTGTATTTCCCTGCAAAGACATGAACAGAATCCTGCCCTGACCCTATATGCTTTCCTTATCAGCTGTATGATTGTCACTGTTGTGGATGAGCTGTCATTTCTCTTTTTCAAGAGGTTTCTTCTTTTCAAAGTGAATCTTTATTAATTTGGATGGTTCCATGGTTTTTCTTCATCTGTGGAAACAAGAGCAAAACCCCTTCCCAAACATAGCACATCTCCTGGTTCCCATTGTGAGGTCAATACATCCTTGAAATACACTGGTTGATTCAATTCAAAAGTATTTTCCATTATTCAATGTCTCTCTGTGTTGTTGTTGTTTCTTTCTCATTAGCATTAAGAAAATTCAACATTAATAAAGCATTATGCAATCTATTTCTGAGAGTATTGTCCATCCTGTTCTGTTTGTTCAGCATATCCTTCATAGTACAATTTGAACTTTCTATAACTGCCTGATCTGTAGGATTATTTGGTATACCTATAATGTGTTTTATATTGTAACAGGCAAAAAGTTTCATTTTTTTTAAGATACATATGCTGGAACATTATCTATCTTTATTTGTATAAGAATGCCCAAGATGGTCATAACTTCTAATAAATGCATGATTACTGAATCAGCTTTTTTCAAGCTCAATGTGGTTGCCCATTGGAAACCTTAATACATGTCTATGATGTGGTGTATATATTTTAATTTATCAAATTCCATATCTCAATCCTTTGATTACACTTTGGGTTACTTTCTGCAGGCAATGGTGTTTGGTTATAGAAAGAACTGATGTGGGAGTGGTTTCTTTATAATCTATTGCTTTCATTGGTTAATTAATAAAGAAACTGTCTACACCCATTTGATTGGCCAACCCATAGGTGGGTGGAGTAAACAGAACAGAATGCTGGGAGAAAGAAGCCGAGTCAGGGAGTTGACATGATTCTTTCACTCCAGACAGATGCAGGTTAAGATCTTCCCTGGTAAGCCACCTTGTGGGCTACACAGATTATTAGAAATGGATTAGATCAATATGTAAAAGCTAGCCAATAAGAGGTTAAAACTAATGGGCCAAAGGGTGTTTAAAATAATACAGTTTCAGTGTAATTATTTTGGGTGTAAAGCTACACAGACACAGGCTGTGGGGACCGCCTCGCAATACCAAGAACGAATCGCCCCACTACAATTAAATCAAAGAGGTAGGCCTTTTGTTGGCAAGGTCCCTGGCAAACAGGGAGCCTGGTCCTGTTCCTGAAGACTCTTCTGAGGGGTGAAAGGGATCTTGGCCCCCAGCAGGAGTCAGGAAAAGGAGCGAGGGCATTTTGTAAGAGGAGCCCCTGGCCAGAAGGGAAACCTGATCCTGTTTTAAAGACCCATTAGATAGCATCGATAGGAGGAGATGGGCAGGTGCCAAGGCAAGAATTCACCCAATAATCTGAAAAACAACATGAAAACACCAGAACCCAATAATCTTACAACAGAAGGACTTGAACACCCTAATCCAGAATAAATGGAAAAAAATTGACTTTATGAAAGCAATAAAGTCCCTTGAAACAAATGCTCTTAGAGAAATGAATGGGAAGTGTAACAAAAAGTTTGAAGAAATGAGTAATATGTACATGAAACCCTGGGAAACCAAGAAAAAACAATCAAACAGGTAATGGAAACAGTTCAAGAATTGAAAACTGAAATGGAAGCAAGGAAGAAAATACAAACTGAGGACCAGCTGGATATGGAAAATCTAGGTCAATGAGCAGAGTCTACAGAAAAAAGCATAATCAATAGAATACAAGAGATAGAAGAAAGAATCTCAGATTCTGAGGACACCATAGAGAAAATAAATGCACTGATCAAAGAAAACAGCAAAGCCAAAAAATTCTCATCACAAAATATGGAAACTGAACAGTCAAACACACCTGGGTCAAGGAAGAAATTAAGAAAGAAATTAAAGTCTTCCGTAAATTTAATGAAAATAAAGAGACAACATACTCAAACCTATGGGACACAATGAAAGCAGCACTAAGAGAAAAGCTCATAGCACTAAGTGCCCACTTAAAGAAAA
>NC_022012.1:6359353-6360749 GCF_000317375.1 Microtus ochrogaster | reverse complement strand
CTACAGTTACCCTGATACAAAAACCACACAAAGACCCAACCAAAAAAGAGAATTACAGGCCTATCTCACTCATGAATATCAACACAAAAATTCTCAATAAAATACTGGCAAACCGAATCAAAGAACACATTAGAAAAATTATCCATTATGATCAAGTAGGCTTCATCCCAGAGATGCAGGGCTAGTTCAACATACGCAAATCTATCAATGTAATCCACAATATAAATAAACTGAAAGAAAAAAACCATATGATCATTTCATTAGATGTTGAAAAAGCATTCCACAAAATTCAATACCCCTTTATGATAAAGGTCTTGGAGAGATTAGGGATACAAGGGTTACACCTAAATATAATAAAAGCTATTTACAGCAAGCCGACAGGTAACATAAAATTAAATGGAGAGAAACTCAAAGCCATCCCACTAAAATCAGGAACATGACAAGGATGTCCACTCTCTCTTCAATATAGTGCTTGAAGTTCTAGCAATAGCAATAAGGAAACATATGGGGATCAAGGGGATTCGAATTGGAAAGGAAGAAGTTAAGCTTTCGTTATTTGCAGATGATATGATAGTATACATAAGCGACACCAAAAACTCTACCAAAGAACTCCTACAGTTGATAAACACCTTTAGTAATGTGGCAGGATACAAGAACAACTCCAAAAAATCAGTTGCCCTCCTATACATTAAGGATAAGAAAACAGAGAAGGAAATCAGAGAAGCATCACCTTTCACGATAGCCACAAATAGCATAAAATATTTTGGGGTAACTCTGACCAAGGAAGTGAAAGATCTATTTGACAAGAACTTTAAGTCCTTGAAGAAAGAAATTGAAGAGGACACCAGAAAATGGAAGGATCTCCCTTGCTCTTGGATTAGGAGTATCAACACAGTAAAAATGGCAATACTACCAAAAGTAATCTATAGATTCAATGCAATCCCCATCAAGGTCCCATCAAAATTCTTCACAGATCTGGAGAAGACAGTAATCAACTTTATATGGAAAAACCAAAAACCCAGGATAGCCAAAACAATCTTACACAATAAAGGATCTTCTCGAGGCATTACCATCCCTGACTTTAAACTCTATTACAGAGCTACAGTAATGAAAACAGTATGGTACTGGCATAAAAACAGAGAAGTCGACCAATGGAGTCGAATAGAAGACCCTAACTTTAACCCGCAAACCTATGAACACCCTTTTTTTTGATAAATGAGCTGAAAGTATACAATGGAAAAAAGAGAGCATCTTCAACAAATTTTGCTGGCAAAACCATATGTCAATCTGTAGAAGAATGAAAATATATCCATATCTATCACCATGCACAAAACTCAAGTCCAAATGGATTAAAGACCTCAATATCAGTCCGAACACACTGAACCTGATAGAAGAG
>NC_022012.1:6352109-6358520 GCF_000317375.1 Microtus ochrogaster | reverse complement strand
CTATAATTAGTGATCCTAGAGAAGCTAAATAAGAAGTGAACCCAAAGAAAAACATATAGGCATCCTCCTGAATATTAACCTTCATCAGGCAATGAAAGGAGACAGAGACCCACATTGGTGCACCGGACAGAAATCTCAAGGTCCAAATCAGGAGCAGAAGGAGAGAGAGCACGGGCAAGGAACTCAGGACCATGAGGGGTGCACCCACACACTGAGACAATGGGGATGTTCTATCATGAACTCACCAAGGCCAGCTGGCCTGGGTCTGAAAAAGCCTGGGATAAAACCGGACTTGCTGAACCTAGTGGACAATGACTACTAAGAATTCAAGAACAATGGCAATGAGTTTTTGATCCTACTGCACGTACTGGCTTTGTGGGAGCCTAGGCAGTTTGGATGTTCACCTTACTAGACCTGGATGGAGGTCGGTGGTCCTTGTACTTCCCACAGGGCAGGGAACCCTGATTTCTCTTTGGGCTGAGGAGGGAGGGGGACTTGATTCCGGGAGGGGGAGGGAAATGGGAGGCGGTGGCGGGGAAGAGACAGAAATCTTAGATAGATAGATAGATAGATAGATAGATAGATAGATAGATAGATAGATAGATAGATAGATAGATAGATAAAAGCTATCCGGGTGGTGGGACCCAGTTTGCTGCTCCAATTAATACAAAGAACAAATAAGGCATCTCTTTGTAATTTTCTTAGCTTGTTGCCTTGTTGTTATGGCTGTCAGATGCTTAAAAGAAATCTCACACTAGCTCAGAATCGAGAAATAGTCATTTATTAAGGGGTAAACTCACAAATCAGAATTCTCCACTGGACTGGTTGAATCATGCGGCCCAAAAGAGCAGTTGGTGGGAACGGAGCAAGAGGAATGAGAGAGAATGGTGCATGCACCTTCGGCTTCCCCATAAATAGTATAAGAGGCCATGCCCCAGTAGGCAGGCAAATAAAAGCTGCAATACTTCCTACAGCACCATGTAATAGAAAACTCTTTCTTTAAACATTTGCAATTGACATGATGTTATTTATGAAATTCTGAGGCCTGCAACACATTTCCAATCAATAATTGATCAATTTCTGCATTACCTTGTTCTAGAGGACCTGGCAGAGCCATACAGGATTGGACGTGTGTTATGTATATAGGACTAAGCCTGTTCTTGATTATGTCTTGCACCTGGATGAATAATGAAGTCAATTCTGTATCATCTGGTATAAATTCAGCAGTTTCAATATGCAAGACATCTCTTTCTGCATATTGTGAATCAGTAACTATATTGAGAGGTTCTTTTTTTTTTTTATTTATTTTTCGAGACAGGGTTTCTCCGTAGCTTTTTGGTTCCTGTCCTGGAACTAGCTCTTTTAGATCAGGCTGGCCTCGAACCCACAGAGATCCACCTGCCTTTGCCTCCCGAGTGCTGGGATTAAAGGCGTGCGCCACCCCCGCCTGGTTTATTGAGAGGTTCTTTAAAATCCCTTAGTACCATAAGAATAGCATATAACTCTGCCTTCTTGGAAGAATTATAAGGGCTTTGTTTCACCTTACTTAATTCTTCTGATTTGTATTCTGCCTTCCGTGATTTACTTGCATCAGTATTAAATGTACGGGGTCCAGTTATGGGCTCACCATGTACAATTTGGGGAAGAATCCAAGAAGTTCTCTTTATAAGGTTAAGTCTACCACTTTTGGAATAATTGCTATTAATTTCTTCCAAAAAATTAGTGCAAGCCCTTTGCCATGGTTCAATATCTTCCCATAACTGTTTTATTTCATCAGCAGTAAAAGGCACTATAATCTTTGCTGGGTCTATATCTGCTAATTGACGAAGTCTCAATTTACCTTTCATAATTAATTCAGAGACTTTTTCCACATAAGTTTTTAAATTTTTACTTGGTTTATTAGTAAAAAGATCCATTATAATATTGTCCCTCTGCATTAAAATTCTGGTAGGAGAAATTCTGGAAGGCATGATAAGTCAAAAAAAAGACATATGGTTTACCTGGAACCAACACGCTACTGGAGGAGGTACTAAAAAGGAATCACAACTATTTCAATGAAGACTATTTAAATAGGAATTACTTTTCAAATCAGTTACATGAGCTAGCACACTTATGAGCGAGCACATACACACATGGAATCTATTTCATTTTGTTTTATTTTCGGGCAGAGGGAAGCTTCCACGTATCCAGTGGACAGCCATCATGAGAATATTTGCCAAATAAACATGAGCTTATTTGTCATAGGTGACAGGCTCATCTGTGTTTCTGTAAACCAAATAATTGGCTAGCATTTTTAAATATTAAAAAATTGAACTCAGCAGCTGTCTTGGCTCTGCAGTGCTATCCTTAGAGAGAACTCTCTAACATAAAAATAAGAGTTATGATAGGTATGACTTTGTATGTAATTACACTTGGTATATGGTTACACACCTGCATGAAAAGAAGCAGTTTCTAAGTTGGGCTTATTTCCACCAAGGATAGAAAGAACAGCTTGTTAATTCTCTTTGCAGAGACTAAAAGCATGTCTAAGAGGGATTTCCCTGTAATTATTCCTGTTAAACTTTTAATAAAATGAAACCTATGCCACATTAGACATGTTACTGTTGGATGTTATTTTTTGTAGTAATATGAATGGTGGGGCTGTGTCCCTGGCATCCAGCCGCCCGCATGGCTAGCTTATGCCCAGAAATAATTACACGGAAACTGTATTCTTTTAAGCATTGCTTGGACCGTTAGTTTTAACCTCTTTTTGGCTAGCTCTTACATATTGATCTAACCAATTTCTAATATTCTGTGTAGCACCATGAGCTGGCTTACCAGGAAAGATCTTAACCTGTGTCTGTCTGGAGTGGGAGAATCATGGTGACAGCCTGACTCAGCTTCTTTCTCCCAGCATTCAGTTCTGTCTACTCTGCCTACCTAATTTTCTGTCCTATCAGGCCAAGCAGTTTTCTTTATTTGTTAACCAATGAAAGCAACAGATAAGATACAAGACCCACCTCCATCATTAAATGAATTTAAACAAAAATTAAAATGGTATGAGCTTAAACTTTTTAATATACTTATAATAATTATAAAGGAAACAGAAATAACATGAAAGTTGTTCCTGATGTATTAGTTCATGAGAAGCCCATAAGTGTTATGACCCAATTTAGCCACCTCGCCAACTCTTTTACACCCCACACACTTCCTTGATTATATTTGTTTCAGTCCTTGAAACAGTATAGTATCTTTCATTCTCCTTTTATCTCTTAGAGGATGCAGTCTCTGATTTACTGGGACCTCCTTCTCCTTAACTTTGATTTTTATTTCTTATCATGTTATTTTGTGGTTTGATAGGCTGTTTCCACAGGCATGGATTTCTTCTCTGCTTTTAGGTGCTCCATTCACACCTAAGACTGGTACTTTCTGCCATTATATCGTTTTCTGTCAAATGTGTCAAACTTAAGCTCTCTACTCTTTCTATTCTGTCACCCAAAGTTAGATGCAAGCTGACCACAGCTTTTTCAAGAAAAATCAACCCAAAACACTGACTCCCTCTTTGGCTCACAGGTTGAAGGGAGGGGAATGGACATAGTGAACACAGGAGATACCATCTAGGTGTCTGTGCTAGGTGGTTTTATGTCAACTTGACAGAAACCATAATCTTCTGACAAGAGGGAACCTCAATTAAGAAAATCCCTCTGTCTTAGTTATCATATTTATATCGCTTAGATATCATGTTTATATCGCTGTGAATAGAAATAACATGAGCACAACTCCTACAAAGGAAAACATTTAAACAGGGATGGTGTACAGTTCAGAGGTTCAGTCCATTGTCCTCATGTCAGGAAGCATGGAGGCACACAAGCAGACATGGCGCTGGAGAGTTAGCTGGAAAAGAGACCGACACACTGGACCTGGTGTAAGCATCTAAAATATCAAATAGTGACACATTTCCTTCAACAAAACCAAGCCTATTTGGGAAAAAAAAACATACCTGCCAATATTGCCAATTCTTGTGAGACTATGGGGCCATTTTCACTCAAACTACCACAGATTATGGTATAGGCAAGCTTGTAGGGAGAGGCCCAGTCAATTGTGGTTCGTACCACCCCAGGGCTGTCGGTTATGGGTTCTGTAAGAAAGCAGATTGAGTAAGCCAGTAAGCAAAACACCTTCATGATTTCTGTACCAGCTTCTGCCTCCAGTTTCCTGCCCAGCTTGAATTCCTGTCCTGGCTTTCTTGGTGATGAACTGCAGTGTAAAAGCATAAAGTGAATCAACCTTATCCTCCACAAGTTGATTTAGGTTAGCGTTCATCACAACAGCAGGATCCCTGACTAAGACAGGGTCAATAAAAACTAGCTGGGCAGAAGATACGAGGCAAGTCATAAAGGTACTATTGTTTGTATAATCTAAATACTCAATACCACAGGCACAATAATATGTATTGTTTCATCTAAAGACTCAATACTACAGGCACAGTAAGACAGACTGTATTGGCAGAGTGCACATGGAATTTTTGAGTTTATGTGGGAGAGAATTGTCCTTTAATGCTAACTTCCAGAATCGTGGATTTAAGGAGATGGTAAATTGAACTTCACCTTTCCTTTTACTGCTGAATTATTTTTTTGAGCAATATTTAGAGGTGCATAGAAGATTATAAGAGAAAAATAAGAATGTGGGGTACAATTGTGGGTTTGGGCAGTCTGTGGGGCTATTGGCGGGACCAGAATTTTTCCCTAATGCTTAAACTGGTGTCTTGCAGTGCATTCTCTTTGAAGGGATATTTTTCTCAGCATAGAAGTAGGGGGAAGGGCCTTGGTGTTACCTGGAAGTGAAGTGTCAGGCTTTGTTAAACAGACTCCCCATTGGAAGCCTTACCCTTTCTGAGGAGTGGATGGGGAGGAAGAGATGGGAGAAGGGTGGGATGGGAGAAAGAGAGGGAGTGGGAATGGAAATAGTTATGTAAATTGAGAACAGAGTGTATTAAAAATTCATAATAAAAAAGAAAACAAATAGCAACAATATGTTATCTACCCATAGTTCCCATTTTGAAATATACCCAGGTCTGCATCTTAACTGACATTTCAGGAAAGGATACCTTGGACAATAAAGCACAAACTATGGATTAAAGACAAACAGCAGTAGAAGCCAAATGGGAGCCTAGGGACTTAAGAATTTTTATTATAATAAATATGCATTTTGCTTCTATTTTAAAATATTTTACCAAATATCATTTTGTATTTAATATTTACTTGTTCGATATGACATCAGATGATGGGTTTTTCTGCTATAACAGTAATCTGAAATATTTATGTTAAAAATTAGAAAATAATTTTATTGAATAATGTACTTTTTGGCTAGAAACCTTCACCAAGTTCAGGTCTCCAATTTTGGTTGATTATAAAGAACACTGGTACCATATGTAGAGTTTGTGCTCAGCTGATATCTGGCATTTTACTAACTTAGTTGATTCTTGGAGAACACACGTCTTTGTGTCTCACAAAGCAGACAGTCAAGACTCCTTGTTCTCTGTCACACAACAGCCCAACTGCATTGACCTGGATCTCAGAGCAGATCCACAGAGAAAATTCCCCATGGCCTTTAAAACATGCATCAAGAAAAGAGAGTGTTATTTAATTCAGTATAAACTGTACTGCAGCTTCTTTCATTTCTCTTCTAGCTTAGATGCTTGTGCAAAGAAAGGTTTGGAATTCTTCATGGCCACATAAAATTGAAATTTGAATTCTGAATAGCTGTGCTCTGAGTCACTACAGTGAAGTAGCCCTTGAGCATCAGTAGCACTTTGGATCACATTGCAATAGACAAAGGGTGAAATTGGAGCAGGTGAGGAAGGGAAGCTATTAGGAGGTCCCGGCATCATTAATAGTGGTCTTTTCATAGTGGACTGTGAATGTCATCAGAAAGTACACTTTCCACAGAGTTTTCAATAAACACACACAAATTCCTTACCAGTACTCTACTGGTGCTGGAGAAAGTTTACTTGAGTAAAGGTCAGTGGAAGCATCCTGTGACATAAATAAGGTATAAAATGTTAAAGAGGCCATCATTCATTGTTACATACCATAGCAGGCATTATAGATGCCAGATTAATAACATTGCCTGAAGGTATCAGAAGTTAAACCTTCAAGCAAAAGCTGGTCATAATGTGGCAATATGTGAGTCATTTCATGCTTCACCCTCTCATTGGTGAACTTACAGTCTCAGTTAGGACTGCTTGCTAAAGTTATAATAAATCAGAAATCCAAAGGATACTGGTACTTATACAGAGAAAATGACATAATAAAGAAGAACCTTAAAATACATATTAATTTTGAAATATAAAAGTTCTAATGAATTAAGTCATTTTTGAAAGTTTTACTATCTATTATAAAAATAGACAAAAATATCATAGCTTGGATCTGA
>NC_022012.1:6347710-6352009 GCF_000317375.1 Microtus ochrogaster | reverse complement strand
AGAAGAAGAAGAAGAAGAAGAAGAAGAAGAAGAAGAAGAAGAAGAAGAAGAAGAAGAAGAAGAAGAAGAAGAAGAAGAAGAAGAAGAAGGGAGAGGCTCGGTGAGTTTGAGGAAGATGGAGAAAGAGAGGGGCATATGCTTTCTATATTCAAGTAAAGGAAGTTTAGTCATAAGCACCATGAGTAAACTCTGAAATCATCCATCTTCCCACCTACTGAAAACAATGTCCTTATTAATTTCAAAACACATGGACTTCCAGCAATATTCATGGAATTTAGTAGCTTCATGTTGAATTATTTGTAAATCAACAAAACAAAGCACTTATAGTAGCAACTGTTTAACTGATTATGATAAAAATAAGTAGATGTTGACTGGATTTCTGAAAAGATCCTGTACCATTTTTCCTCCTAAACATTCTGCTGTTTCTGTAAATGGATAGATATTTGTTAAAATACAGTTGCCCCTGTAGTGTGCTGAATTTGCTTTAGTGTGTATACATGGTAAGCTGTGTATTTTTTTTTATTACTTATTAGTTCTCTGCTATAGGACACATAACAGACATCACTGGTAAACTTTCAGGAAGCATTTTTGTTTTTCCACCATGTGAATTCTAGGTTCAAATTCAATAAGTCACACTTATTATACTTCAACATACACTACAGAGAACTAGCAATCAAAGCAAGATGACATAGGAATAGAATGAAGATTGTGCCTGCTGTAACAGAATAGAGAGCCAAGAATAGAATTCATGACTTTAGTGTCAAATGCTTATTAGACTTTTTATTACATTTGTTTAATGCAAAAGATGTCTTAGCTAATTTTAAGCTCTAAAACTGACACATTTTATGTTTAAGTAAACATAATATTTAAACATAAATCTTTTAAACTTAGTAAAATTTTTCTAAATTTTTAACATTCTACATGCATGTGACAAAATTATTTATTTTTCTGTGGTAGAATTATTTCAATGTCTTAATTAAGTTTATCTTAATTCATAAATATTGTCAAAAATGACAATATTTCCTTTGTTTCATGAATATATAATAACACCTCATTGATATGTACTGTATTATCTTTTCTTGTTTACCATGTGATAGATTCATATTGTTTATAAATCTGAGAAATTAGCAGAAATGCACACATAAGATATATTTTCAAAGTACTGATTTGAATTCTTTTGCCTAATTACCATGAATTATGATTACTTGATCATATCATATAAAAATAAGTGTGCCTTCATACTTTGATTTTAATATTCTAATGTATTTTGAAGTTTTTAATGTGATGCCTCTTTCTTTGGTCTTGTTAACAATTGGTTTGATATTAAAGGTATTATGTTTTTCTGTGGGAAACTAATAATTATTTTCTCCATTTCTGTTGATGATGACACTAGAATTTTGCTTAGGATTTCACAGAATATTCATTCAGATCATAAACCACATATCTTTTCAATGAATTATATTTAATTTTTATTTTTCATTCTCATTCTACAAGTTAAAGTTTATAGCACTCTATTATATACTTAAATAGTATGAACTGAGAAAGTTTATGATTCTCATTAACACAAAAATAATATCTATAGGAGTGCTCTAGTTTGCCTTTGTGCTGTATTTAATACTCAGATTAATCAATTTAAGGATGAAAGGGTTTATTTGATTTATACTTTCAGGTCACAACCAGCACTTAAAGAAGTCAAGGGGAAACCATGAAGAACAACTCTTTAGTAGCTAAATCACTCTGACTGACATTCTGCAAGCTTTTTTATATATTCAGGCTACTCATCAATGGTGGCCCACCATTGATGATACCCTCCCACATCAATCATCAATCAAGTCAGTCTGTTGCAGACATTGCCACAGGCCAAGCCAAACAAAGCATTTTTTTCAACTGAGGTTCCTTTTTTCCTGGTGATTCCAGGTTGTGTTCATAGCAAACACTAATCATTGTTGTAATTCATAAATGTTACAGTTAGAAAGGGCTGCTCATGGTGTCCTTCCATTGACTGTATACACCAGTACTTTCTGACATTAATGAGGCTAGATAGAACACAAGCAGGAGTCTTTCAAGTTAGAGCCAGCTTGAAACATCTGAGTCCTGTGTCTCAATGTAAGTCCACAGAGAGCCCCCATTTAACTTCCACCTCTGGGAGGCAAACAAAGCAATAGCAATGACTTTTATTGTTTTAAGAGGCATGTGGACTAACTTGACCAGCAATTAAATTAGAGGGTTTTCAGGGTGGTATTGGGTACTTTGTTAGGTAGCCTATGGCTCTGGTATAGAGCAGTGTCATCTCAAGTGGCATCACACACACACACACACACAAAAAAAAAAAAAACAACTAAAGATGTGATGGTGGTGCTTACATCTTAGAAATGGGCAGCAACTGTCTAATATCTAATTGGACTTAATACCCACTCAACAAGAAGGAAATCATGGTGGCTGGTACCAGAAACATAGTCAACTCCCTAAAGCTGAAGAGGCCATGGTTCTTACAGGAGAACCTTACATTATTGCATTTGGTTAAATAAAGAAACTGCCTTGGCCCTGATAGGTTAAAATTTAGATAGGTGGAGTAAACAGAACAGAATGCTGGGAGGAAGAGGAAATGAGCGCAGATGCCATGCAGCTCTCTCCAGGGCAGATGCAATGCAGCCAGCCACCAGGTCAGACATGCTGAATCTTTCCTGGTAAGCGCACCTCGTGGTGCTACACAGATTATTAGAAATAGGTTAAGAGGCTGAAACTAATGGGCCAGGCAGTGTTTAAATGAATACAGTTTCCGTGTAATTATTTGGAGTAAAGCTAGCCAGGTGGCAGGACGCAGCCCAGCCCACCAATCCTATTACTACAGAGTGGCGCCCAACATGATGGGCTAAATCCACTTAAAAACCTGAGAAGGCTTGAAAATAAGGGAGAGAGAGTTTAACACAGATTTTTGATGTTTGTTGGTGGCGTGCTGTAGAGAGATTTCCTGATTCAGCAATAGCAGCAGAAAAAAAGCTGCATCATTTTAATGCATGGCTTCCTGGGGCTGTGCCACCAGTGCAAACTCTGGCTTTAAAGCATTTCAATGGCTTTTCATGGGACTGGATGTTTGTGTTTTCGCTTGGGATCGGAAGGAGAGTGCTCTGAGACCATGCTGATGGCTCAGTGCTCCCCTCCTGCACCTGGGCAGAATGCAGAATCAGGCTTAGGCAGGCAGAAGAGCATGGTGGATTCTTGCTGCCATACAGAGAGGTGTTTTCAGACTGCACAGTGCTCTACGTGTCAAATTTGGCTGTAACTTGGATGAAAAGAGTTTCTGTGCTGCACGCTCAGTCTCAGAATTAAAGTGCTGAGTGCCGCTCCTATCTGGCAGCCCCAGAGCTAGCACAAAATGGTACATCCTCCATTTTGAAATTTTCCTCACTCAGCAGCAGGAAAAAACTGGCTGTTTTAAAATGCCGGCTTTCTCAAGAACAATGGCAATGGGTTTCTGATCCTACTGCATGCACTGGCTTTGTGGGAGCCTAGGCAGTTTGGATGCTCAACTTGGTAGACCTGGATGGAGGTGGGGGTTCCTTGGACTTCCCACAGGACAGGGAACCCTGATTGCTTTTTGGGCTGAGGAGGGGGCGACTTAATTGGGGGAGGGTGAGGGAAATGGGAGGCGGTGGCGGGGAAGAGACAGAAATCTTTAATAAATAAATAAATAAATTAAAAAATAATAATAATAAAATGCCGGCTTTCTGGGCTGTGCTGCCATTGGAATCTCTGTCTGGCTCCTGCAGGAGACAGAGCTTTCGAATTGAGCATTTGGAGTAAAGTGCTACTATTTGTTTGATGGCAACTAGACTGCTGTGTGCCTAAAAGGGGTACATTGCATACCGCAGCTCAGAGGCACACGCAGCTCTGCCATGCTAGTAGTGCAATGTGCAAGGATCAGAGGCACAAGAGGCTCCACCATGGCCATGTTAGACTGGGCGGGGCCAGCATGCAGTACCTGTTTTTGACCTAGGAATGTCACAGCTTAGATTCTTAAGCACTTAGTGATTTAAAGGCACAAAACAAAATGTTCCTGGATAGTAAAAAAAAAAAATGACAGATTCACAATAAAACAGATTTCAGACATAAAAGACCACTAACTGAATCACAATTTTGGATGAGTGTACGTAGGCTTGAGAGAGAGAAAAAAAAATAGAAAGAATAAAGTTAATGCCCATAAAAAAGGGTAAAGTCTTTAAAGAGACAGAGTACAGATAGTTATAGATTAAAAGAAATAAAGAAAAATAAGCCATGTAAAAATGGAAAATTCACAGA
>NC_022012.1:6328108-6341748 GCF_000317375.1 Microtus ochrogaster | reverse complement strand
GTGGGAGGAGGGGGAGGGAAATGGGAGGCTGGGAGGAGGTGGAAACTTGTCTTTTTTTCCTTTTCTCAATAAAAAAAATAATTAAAAAAAAAAAGACCTAAATTACAATGCCCCATTCAGCAGGAAGAAGTTTGGAGAGAAAAAACTATGCCCATGTTCCCAAATATTGTTTATAAATGTTCTTTTACATTTAAAAGCGGATATGATATAGATATGAATAATTTGCATTGGTATGGATTTTAAGGTCAGTTTTGTTATATGTATATGCATATTTCTAATCTTGATTAAGGTATTGTGATTGTGTAGTTTATTTAAAAATGTAATGTATAATTAGGAAATATAGGTTGCTAATGGATAATTATCCATAATAGTAAAGCTTGTAGTCATGTTAGTTAGATTTTCTAGATATATAGAGATACATTTCAGTTAGATAGACATTCTTCATTTCTTTCAAAGACTGCAGAATAGGCATTTTAAATGTTTTAATAACTTAGGGCTTTTCATGACAAGAAGACACTCTGCTCCTGGCATCACTAATCTACTTCAGGAAGAAGATGGGCATCGAAGAGGATCCTTATGGACGTTGATAGCCATTTGGGCAAGAAACTGCTCTTGCCTGGATTGTTGCATAAACTGGACACAAAGAACCTACAGAAAGAGGACTGCTGAACTTGCCTAAAGGTGAGATGATCTTTTGGGGTTCCTGGTTCATGAAAGAGTCTGCGAGGCATTCTGCAGGACACAGCAGATAGTGACTAACTGCCTTTGAAATTTCCTGCTTCATTGAAATGTCTGTTGGAAACTATTTGCCTGTAGGCCGAAGATGGATGCCCCAACGGTACAGAGGAACTTTGGGTGACTGTCCAGGCAACGAGATGTCTCTGTGATTTCTAGAGTTTTGTAAGTTGCTTACTTCTCATTTACTTGGGTCTTTGATGGAGTTAAAAATAGATAGTTATAGTTTTCCTCAGTTATGGTAAAGATAAAATAGATATAAATATTGTAATTCTTACTTGATAACTGTTTTGTTATATGTAATTTTGCTATGTTAAAGTTAAAGCCTTCCTTCCTTTTTGTTTAAACAGAAAAAGGGGAAATGATGAAAGAAGGTCATTGCTTAAATAAAGAAACTGCCTTGGCTCTGATAGGTTAAAATTTAGATAGGAGGAGTAAACAGAACAGAATGCTGGGAGGAAGAGGAAATGAGCTCAGATGCCATGCAGCCCTCTCCAGGGCAGATGCGACGCAGCCAGCCACTATGTCAGACATGCTGAATCTTTCCTGGTAAGTGCACCTCGTGGTGCTACACAGATTATTAGAAATGGGTTAAGAGGCTGAAACTAATGGACCAGGCAGTGTTTAAAAGAATACAGTTTCCATGTAATTATTTATGATAAAGCTAGCCATGCAGGAGCCAGGGTGGCCAGAATGCATCCCTGCTGCTCCTTCAACACCTGACTGCATTCTAAATGTTATTTTATACCCATAGATACATGCACCTTACACACATAATCAAAAAAACTTCACTTTGTAGCAAATGGACCTTACTGAAAAGCACAACTGCATACATGTCAGGGATCAATGGATACCTCTTAAACACAACTTCTGCACCTAATGCCCAGGGAACACCAGGTAGATAGAAGCAGAAATACTGGTCAAGGCAGAGGACTGGGAAGTCTGATCTGAGACTGAGCTTCTAGAAATGGCTGTTTAAACAAGAAATGAACACAGAAATATCAATAGACATGCTAATCTGGAAGGTAAAAATATCTGAGTCCTACCCCTAGACAAAAAATAATTACAGGCAACTCATAACTGCTGAGACAAGAATTAGGCTTATTCAACAGTGGTAAGCACTGAAATCATACATACAAAAACAACAAAAACAGATTCAATGGGTCATAGTCATATATTTGTGTGTGTTTGTGTGTGTGTGTGTGTGTGTGTGTGTGTGAGTGTGTGTGTATGTGTAATCAAAGAAAATGGCCATCAATTTTAGAAGGAGACAGATGGGGGGCACACATGGAAGATTGAAAGGTAGGGACATGGGAGGGTCTAAAGAGAAGAGAAGAATGGGGATTGATATAATTATATTTTAATTTAAGATCCATTAAACCAAAACTAACCAAGATACGGAGGGGATGTTGTTTAGATTTTGCAATCCAATGTATACACATTTTAGAGCCAAATATTATAGAAGATAAATATACAAATTTACATTTGTATGTTTAAAATACAATTCTTATGAAAGCAGCATTTAAAATAAAAGACATTGGTAATTTGTAAATGGCGTGGCATCTAATTTATTGTTTTATATGAGGAGTTATGATTTGGCAGCAAAACACGGCTATGTGTTTTCATTCAAAAGATGATTCAGACTTTAATCATGTCTTTCTTGCTAAAATATTTCAACTTGCATATTACATCAACATATACTGTAGGAAGTCTTACAGCCAATGGTTACCCACCCACTGGCGCGTGGCCTCTTATACTATATAAGCCGATGTAGAGCATAAGTTCGCTCTTTTTTTCAGGCAACAGGATTCAGTTTCTGATCTCTGTACAAGCAGGGGATTTTGATTTGTGAGTCTACCCTAAATAAATATCCATCCATTTCTCAATTCTGAGCTAGTGTGAGAGTTCTTTTAAGCATCCTTCTTCAAACATATGTAGAATTTTAAACTTGGCTTCATATATACAAACATATATTCAAACACATGTGTTTCTGTCTTTGAAGAAAACCCATATTCATCAATTGTGTAAGAGTTGAGTCATCTGTTCATGAACCCAGCTCTGTTGTTGACTCATTTCTTTTTTCTGAAAACATGCTATTGTTTTTCCCTTTTGTGGAGAAGGAAATGAAGCATATGGAGGTCAACTCACCTTTCAAGCTGCCATAGCAAAAGAGTAATAGAACCCAAAGTCTTCAGTGTAGGCTGTCAAATTCCAGACTCACCGGCAACAGCTCCCTGAGTTAAGTATATAGATATGACTCCATTTCCAGGGAAAAGATGACAGTGGGCAGTCTAATGACATAGCACGTGTGGATGTCTTCCATTGAGTACATTTGGGTAAAGATGTGGCTGTCCGGGAATCCACTACATCATCCGTTACTCTCAGCCATCACCAACTTCTACAGAACGTATTTTTCATTGTAGCTCAGGACTGTGACTGAACAGCAGATGGAGTCTCAGAAGCCTTGTTTTATAAAAGCGATTATAGAAATTAAAGAATGATATTACATAGCTGATATAGTTTTAAAATTATAACTTGATGGAAAGGGCATGGTCAGAAAAATGAAATGACAAAATTTTCAACCACTCAAAATAAATAGTTCTGATCAAATTTTTTAAGGAACCTAAAGAAAATAAAAAGGCTTTTGATCACAATATTGACTGAAATGAATTAATTGTTGAAAATCTCTGCAGAAGTGACTAAATTGAGTACATTTACATGTTTTCTTTAATAGCCTTTTTTCTCTTTTTCCAATTTCTCTTTTCTCAAGAAAAAAATAAGGGCTATTTGTTAAGGTTGCAAAATGAAGAATTTTTTAAAAGATTAAGCATTTTTTTATTGTTTTAATGCAAGTTGGATACTAACTTTGAAATACAAAATTAATGCCTGTCTCTAAAGAAGAAATACATACTTAGACTTTATTATCCTGTATCTCCTGGCAGTATTGCTGTGTACCAGCCAATAAATATAGAATGCATAAAAGAAGGAAAATGGCATACTATGTAGCCAGTCAGGTTAAAGGCTAGTAGACAGTCAGGTTTTTATGATGCAACTCAATATGATGAGTTGTCTCTTATTTACTCTGCACCTTCTTATAAAGCAGAATGGGGCCTCGCAGATGGTTGACCTTCTGCATTGGAAACTGGTGCTTGCATCATTTCTGCTTTCCTCTTCTCTTCTTGGTAAAATATTAGACAGCAGAGCTTCACTTCTCCAGAGCACTCCACAGCCATCTGCTCTTTCCTCACCAAAATACAGAAATATAGGATTTTCTTCTTTTAATTTAAATCTCTAAGAGTCAATATGAATTTCACGTTAAAACAGCCTCTGAAACCGGTGACATTTTGCAGTCTGTTCTGCTTCAGCAGTAAAATACAGAAATGCTTAAGTCATTGCAGCCTGCTGGGCTCATGCATAGTATCAATTCTCAAAGCATGGGTAGTACCAGTAGGAAACACCGAGTTGACAGAAAAATGGAAACAATGGCAAGAAAGCATCAAAGAAAACTAAAGCAACTGAATTGAGAATCCAAATTTGAGAAGGGGCTAAGTGTATTCTAAATATAAAAAAACAACTATCTTTATATATAATTGTTAGATTTGAAAACAAATTTTGACTTTGTCTTTTGTAAATTTTTCAGATAAAAAGTTTTCCTTGTTTAGTAAGGCAATAGAAAATAATCATGGTTTTCTAAAAGTTAGCTGAATAACATCACCTCAGAACAAATTTGCATGAAAATCCATACCACAAACGCCTCATTCATGTGATTCTCAAAGCACCAAGAGTGGTGTCTGCCTGGAGAAGTGCTCTATACCTGGCTTCTGTGTGTGTGGAGTTGGGAATAACTTGCTGAAAGAGAGAAAATATCCAAGTCGTTATAGTTATAAATCTACACATATCGGAGAAGTCCTGTAATTTGTCTTGTACTTTTAAAATGAGAAAAAAAATATTTCACTTCTAGTCATGGACTTACTTCCTCCCCAAACAGAATTTTATGACTTTTGGGATTTTCAAAAAAATATGTTTTCAAGCTGTTCTGTTGTAAAATTCTTCTCATTACCAGCTTGCCCTTCATCAAATAAACTGATTTGTTGTAATAGGAGCAGCGGGGCTGCATCCCTGGCACCTGGACGCCCACATGGGTAGCTTATGCCCAGAAAAAATTACATGGAAACTGTATTCTTTTAAACACTGCTTGGTCTATTAGTTCCAGCCTCTTATTGGCTAGCTCTTACATATTAACCTAACCCATTTCTAATAATCTGTGTAGCCCATGAGGTGGTTTACCAGGGAAGATCTTAACCTGCATCTGTCTGGAGTGGGAGAATCATGGAGACTCACTGACTCAGCTTCTTTCTCCCAGCATTCTGTTCTGTTTTCTCTGCCTACCTAATTTTATGTCCTATTAAAGGGCCAAGGCAGTCTCTTTATTTAACCAATGAAATTAACACAAAACAGAAGACTCTCCCCCATCACTGATTTTCCACTTAGAATAAAGTTTTGTGATAGTTTAACTATTCTACAAGATTAAAATTTCAGACCAAATTATTTTAAGTCACTTCCCCTTCCAATTCTAATAAAATTGCTTTCAAAAGCATACCAAGGTTTATAGTCACATTTCACAAACGTGAAATGCAGACACAAGATCTCTCTGTGCTCATTTTTACCCTTAGACCCTTGGGTTCTGAGCTGGGAACTGAGGTCCTCAGGTTGGCATCAGGCATTTTTGCTAACAGATCCAACTGCTCTCTTCCCTTTGTTGAAATGTCTTTTTTAAAAGACAATAACAAGTTTTACAGTTATAGCAGAGGCAGCCAGGTCACCAGGTAAATAACTTGCCCACAGTTCACTCCCAGTCTCTCAGTGCCTGTTCATCCTATTCCTAATTGCCTCTCCCCTCCTTGGCATCACATCTTGGATTCCAATCCAGCAGAGGCCCCTGTTGGACTTGAGTTCTCACTAGGCCATCAGAGCTCCAGGTAGGCTGCATACCCAGAGACCAAGCCTCACTCTCTCAGTTTTACTTACCTTGTTTCTAATCCCAGTTCTTCCTCATTGCCATGTCCCAAACCCCACCTCACACAGAGATGCCCTGGTCAACCATCAGAAGTCTAACCCTATCCTGGGTGGAGACCCTCTACTTAACCAAAAGTCACTCCAGCTAGAGAACCAGAGAGGTAACAGAAACCAAGGAGAAAAATAACACTCATCCAACAACTCAGAAATTGGCACCTACACCTATAATCACTCCAAATGTAAATTCTTAGACTCCAATGTAAAAACACATTCAACAACAGCCAGGGTAATATGTCACCACCAGAGCATAGTTATTTTACTACAACAAACTCTGAATAATCCAGCACAGCTGAAGAACAAGAAAATGACCTTACAACCAACTTTATGAAGATGATAAAAGTCATTAAAGAAGATATAAATAAATCCCTTAAAAACTGGGAAAAGACAATCTATAAACAAATGGAGGAAATGATGAAATCCCTTTTATAAAAAAGCTAACAAGTCAAGAAAAAAAACAAATAACTGAAGGAAATGTATAAAAGTGGTGAAGACTTGAAATTGGAAATAAAAGCAGTAAAGAAACATAAACACAGAATTCTGGAAATAAAAAATCCAGAAAAGCAAACAAGAACTACAGATACAAGAATCAGCAACAGAATATAAGAGAGTGAAGAGAGAATATCAGGCATTATATCCTTGAAAATATAATAGAAGAAACAGATACGTCAGTCAAATAAAATGTTAAAATTAAAAATTTCCAAAGAAATGGACCTTTTAGGTTCATTAGCAAGGTATCATACAGTTATTGTGCCCAGATCCCTGAAGTCCCCCCAAAACCAACAAGGAGACCAATTCCCATATGTAAAAACACAGAGCCTTTATTTTATACAAGTTTGCAAACTCGGTCTCTCTGCATGTCCAATGTATTAGAATAATCAAATAGCCCCGAGCTCAGTGAGCTTAGTTTTTATAGCAGTAAAGTGGAAGTGAGGGATTTCTAAGGTTCAGGGCCCCTGATTGGCTGACATTTTTCTAGGAGTGTCCTGGTGAGTGTGTGCTGGTGGGTGATCCTACTTTACAGCAGTTGGAATGTTAGGCATTTTCTTTGGATGGTCTGTTCTTGAGTGGTGCTTGGGTAATCTCAGTCTGAGGTCCTTCCTGCAACCAGATATTGCTTCAGGGAAAACTACTGAGACTCGGGTCTCCACTAAACTTATCAATGGCTGACTTTTACACTGGCAGGTGATAATGGTTGGAAGTAAAGGACTTCCTTTGGGAAGTCTGTTTCTGTTAACCTTATCAAGACTGACTCCTACAATATTTATTCTAATATCTAATAAAAGAGACTTTAGAATTAATCAAAAGAGATGGAAAGAACATTTCATACTTTACACTTCATCAAAGGAAAATTCAAGATGATCTTTCAATTCTTAAAATCTATATCAAAATGCAAAGGTACCCATGATTATAAAGGAAACACTACTAAAGCTTAAATCACACATCAACCATTACACATTGATAGTGAGGTATTTCAAAACTTACTCTCATCAATAGACTGGTAATCAAGACAAAAACTAAACAGACAAATAATGGAGCTGACAGACTATGACCCAAATGGGCTTAACACATCTTTATAAAATATTTCAATCAAACACTAAGGAATATTTCTTCTTCTCAATGTCTCATGGAATTTGCTAACAGACTATGGCCCAAATGGATGTAACACATCTTTATAAAATATTTCAACCAAATACTAAGGAATATTTCTTCTTCTCAATGTCTCATGGAATTTGCTCCATGAGGAGCATTGATCACATACTCAGTCACAAAATAAGTTTCCAAAGATACAAGAAAATTAAAGTATCTAATATTTGAACATATCAAATAACAATGAATTAACAGTGAATTTAAACAATAGAAACAATAGAAAAGTTAGAAACTAATGAAAACTGAACAATTCTCTACTTAATGAAAAATGAATCAAGACATAAATTAAAGACCTCCTGGAATTCAAGGACAATGAATATTATAACATACTCAGACTTATGAGATACAATGCAAGCAGCATTAAGAGGAAAGTTCATAGAATTAAGTGCTTATGTAAAAATAAATAATTATAAAATGGAAAACTCTCATACTAGTAAATTAACACAATACCTGAAAGTTCTAGGATAAAAAAAAGAGCAAACACAGCCAAGAGGAGTAGATGACAGAAAACACTTAAAGTAAGGACTAAAGTTGAGAATAATACAAAGAATCAGTGTAGCAAAGAGTTTATTCTTTGAGAAAATCAACAAGGTAGACAAACCCTTATCCAAACTAACTAAAGGGCAAAGGGGATACATTGAAATTGACAAAATCAGAAAGATAAAAGGGAATCATAGCAGCAGACACCAAGGAATCCAAAAAAATAATTAAGTCATACTTAACAACCCAACCTCCTTAAAATTGAAAAATATGAAATAAATAGATATATTTCTTGATAGATACCACTTACGAAAGTTAAAGTTAAATCAACAACAGATGAACAAATTAAGTAGAACTATAACCCATAAAGAAATAAAGGCAGTCATTAAAATTTTCCCAATCAAAAACAAACCCAGGACCAGACAGTTTTTATGCAGAATTCTTCAGTTTTTCAAAGAAGTGCTAATACCAATAAATCTCATATTATTCCAAAAATAGAAACAGAAGGAAAATTGCAAATTTATTTTATGACATTACAAGTCACCCTAATACCCAAACCACATAAATATTCAACAAAGGGAATTACAGACCACATTCCCTCTTGAACTTAGATGCAAAAATACTCAATAAAATACTTGTAAACTGAAACCAAAACACCTCAAAATAATATCCACCATGATCAAGTAAGCTTCAGCCCAGTGATACTAGGATAGTTTAACATATGAATATCAGTCAGTGTTGTTAAAAATGCTACAAGATCCCCAGCGGCGGTAGGCAGCAGGTCCACAAGCAGCTATAAAGAAGTTAGTCCCAGGCAGAGATGGCTGCTGGTCCCCAAGCAGTGGGTCCCTGAAAGGGAGAGTCACTGGCACTGGGCTGGGCCCAGCTATGCATCACTGGGTGGTCCCGGCCGGCTGATCCCAGCGAGTTCAGGGGTGTGAACAGGTGGCAGGAAGAAGACAGACACATCATGCAGAATAGAATTGGATATTTATTACTTAGAGGAAAGAGGGGGGGGGAAGGAGAAGAGAAAAGAGAGAGACAGAGAAGGAAGCAGGAGAGAGGGAAGCACACACCAAAAGGAACCATGAGAATCAAGATGGCGAGAGGAGGGCAAGGGTCACTGGGAGTGGGCATGGCTTGTCTCTTAAAGAGATGAAAACCATAACAAGTGTAATCTATCAAATGATAAACTCATTAGATGCTGAAAAGCCTTTGAGAAAATCCAAAATCCTCTCACAATTAATGTCCTGGAGAAATTATGGATAAAATAGATATAGATAAATATAATAGAGGCAATATACAGCAAGTCTATAATGAATATCAAATTAAATGGAGAGAAACTCGAAGAAATTTACTAAAATCAGAAACAAGACAAGGTTGCCCACTCTGTCCATATCGATTTAATATACTACTTGAAGTTATACATGGAGCAATAAGACAAGTACAAGATAAAGGGGGAATGCAGATTGGAAAGGAGTATGTTAGAGTATCATTATTTGTAGATGAAATGGTAGTATATTTAAGCTGCTAAAAATTTACCAGGGAATACTTACACCTTATAAACACTTTTAGTAAAGTGGTTGGATAAAAGGTTAACTCAAAAAATCAGTAGCCCTCTTACATACAAATGACAAAGATGCTGAGAAAAAAAATCAGGGAAACAACACCATTCACAATAACCACAAACAATATTAAATATCTTGGAGCAACCCTACCAAAGAAAGTTAAAGACTTTTATAACAAAAACTTCAAGTCCTTGAAGAAAGAAATTGATGAAGATATCAGGAGATGGGAAGATCTGACATAATCATGGATCAGTAGGATTAAGTGAGTAAAACTGGTCATTTTGCCAAAAGTTATCTATAGATTCAACAAAATTCCTATCAAAATTCCAACATAATACTTTACAGACCTTGAAAGAACAATATTCAACTTTATATAGAAAAAAAATAGGATAGCTAAAAACAATCCTGTACAATAAAAGAACTTCTAGAGGCATCACTGCCCCTAATTTTAAGTTTCACTAGGGAAGCTACAGTAATAAAATCTGCATGGTGCCAGGAATAGCTATCATCCTGCTCAAAACTCAAGTCCAAGTGGATCAAAGACCTCAAGATAAAACCAGATACATTAAGTCTGATAGAGGAGAAAGTGACAAATAGCCTTAAATGCATTGACACAGGAGACAACTTTCTGAACAGAATACTGATAGCACAGGCACTAAAATCAAAAGGTAATAAATGGTATCTCATGAAAATAAAAAGCTTCTCTAAGACAAAGGGCACTATTGATGAGATAAAATGGAAGCCTACAAAATGGGAAAATATTTTCACAAACTTTACATCTGACATATGGCTAATATCCACAATATGTAAAGAACACAAGAAACTAAAAATCAACAAATAAAATAATTAAATTAAAAATATGGATTACAGATCTAAATAGGAAATTCTCAAAAAAGGAACCTCAAATGTCTGAGATACAAAGAAATGTTCAATATCCTTAGCCATCATGGAAATTCAAGTCAAAACAACTCTGAGATTCCATCTTAATCCTGTCAGAATGGTTAAGATAAAAAAAAAACCACAAGTGACAGCTCATACTTTTGAAGATGTGGAGCAAAAAAACAATAACATTCCTCCACTTCTGTGGGAGTGCAAACTTGTATAGCCATTATTGAAATCAAAATAGTAGTTCCTCAGTAGATTGTGAATTACTTCTGGATCCAGTTATACCATTCCTGGACATATATCCAAAGAGAGTTCTGCCATATAACAGGGACACTGGCTCAATTAAATTCACAGCAGCTTTATTCATAATAACTAGAAACTTGTTGGAGCCCTCAAGACTATGCAGTGAATGCTCAGCTGACAGACCAATAGGCAGATTCATGCATGGCAAGTGTACATTTCCATGTCCACATGGAGTAACCCATTATTCCACAAGGAATAATCTATATGAAATAACCTCCAGAGCTGCTGGAACATTGACTTTTGGAAAAGTCACTGTCATATCTGTGGAAACCTTTAGAAGTCATAATTCTTCCCTGTGAAATGGGATTCATTCCCAGAACACCTCAGCAGAGTGATCTCTGAATGACAGTGGAATGACCTTGTTCCATTCCCCCACACCATGAGGCCTTGGAGTAATGGCATTCACTCTTTATTCTATCAGTATAATTTATATAGAGTGAATCCCACAACATTACCTGCTAACAGACCACATAGAAATTTCTATAGAAGACAGCAACTGAGCAGAAAGACAGCATGATCCACCTTTGCTAAAAAATATATCTTGACATCCCTAAAGCTGGTTATCACAAAAAAGATCAGATGAAGAGAATGGATAAATCCATCATTCAGGGATATTTAGTAACTTTACCTAATGGTTTAGAATGTCAGGTACTTCCCCTTGAATGCTGGCTTTTTCCTGGGATGGGCCACCTGTTCCAGAGTACTACTATGTCAGGTTCTACCTGCCTTCTTTGTGCTCTTGATATGCATATTATTGTCCTTGCCTATAGAATTTTCCAACTATATCTGTAAAAGCTAGAAATTTCAAGTTTCAGGCCTCCTTTTCTCCCTCCCTCCCTTTTTTCTTCCTTTCATCTACTTTTTTTCTTTCTACATGGCATTTCTCCCAAATTTTTGCACAGATAGTAGAAGGTAGATTGAATCAATTACACTAGGGTAAAAAACAAAGATCATTTGTGGGTTTCTTTTAAATGGCTGCTTGTTATGGATACTTTCTTGTGGAAATAGAAATGTGGACCTCTTCCTGTAATGATTTGTCCTATCCCTTTAAGAGACAAGCCATGCCCACTCTAGTCCCTTTCTGCTGAGTTAAACTGATCTTCAGTTTTCAATCTGAGTTCCTCCCTTTACTGTCTCTCTCCCATATTTTCTCCTCCTTTTCCCTTTCTTCTCCATAACCCACTAAATAAATAATCAACCTCATTCTACATGGTGTGCCTATCTGTCTGTCTCTCCTCCCACGTGGCTCCCTGTCAGGTATCACCTACCTACAATGAGGTCTCCTGGTGTTCCCATCCATCTGCCTCTCTCTTCATGGTACTGACTGCTTCATCAAGGTCTCTCACCAACCACAGCTCCCTGCCTAGGATTCGCTTCCCCTCATGGCCCATTGCAGCCACTTGGGGAACTGCACTGTCACTGCCTGGGACTGGCTGCTTTTGGGACCAGCAGCCCACTGCCTGCCACCACTTCGGGGACCTGCAGCATTTTACTTTTACCATTCCACTTCCAGAAACACTTCATAGATTCCACACTAGCTTATAGAGATCAAGCACGTCAATACATGTGCTGTGTGTGTCCATGCAGGCTTATAGAGCTCATGCATGTCAACACATGTGTTGTGGATGTCCACACTAGATTGTAGAGCTCACATACATCAACACATGTGCTGTAAGTGTCCACAATAGATTATAGAGCTCAAACACACCAACACATGTGCTGTGAGTGTCCACACTAGATTATAGAGCTCAAACACACCAACACATGTGCTGTGAGAGTCCACACAAGATTGTAGAGTTCACACATGTCAACACATGTGCTGTGAGTGTCCACACAAGATTGTAGAGCTCACACACGTCAACACATGTGCTGTGAGTGTCCACACTAGATTATAGATGTCACGCACATCAACACATGTTCTGTGAGTGTCCACACAACTTGTAGAGCTCAAGCACACCAACATATGTGCTGTGAGTGTCCACACTAGATTATAGAGCTCAAACACACCAACACATGTGCTGTGAGTGTCCACACTAGATTATAGAGCTCACACATGTCAACACATGTGCTGTGAGTGTCCACACTAGATTATAGAGGTCACGCACATCAACACATGTTCTGTGAGTGTCCACACAACTTGTAGAGCTCAAGCACACCAACATATGTGCTGTGAATGTACACACTAGATTATAGAGCTCAAACACACCAACACATGTGCTGTGAGTGTCCACACTAGATTATAGAGCTCACGCATGTCAACACATGTGCTGTGAGTGTCCATAAAGCACAGTGGGAAAGCCAAAGGTCTTGGAACTGTTTTCAGTACAAGCAAAGGTGTTGGAACTCTGGTAAAAGTGTGGAAATAATGTTAATATACACAGCAATACCTCCATAAAAGATATTCTCTTGGTGAATGTTCAGGCCCTGTGTGTACCCACACCCTAGAGCAATGAGTGAGACAAAGACAAAGACTAGATGCAAATTAAGCAACAAGCCTGTTAGGGTGAAGTTCATCTAGAATATGCTCTCTCCCTCCATTCTGTGTGTACTGAAAAGCTGCAGTAACTGATTTCTATAGAAGAATATTTTACAATCGAAGATTAAGTTATTAACATTCCCACCAGTGTTTTGAATATTCACATCTTGAAGACACATTGAAGCTACTCTAGGTTACCAGAATCATATTTTCTTTATTTTAGCATTCTTTTACCCACCTAGGGATGAGCAAAGTGTTCTGAAATAATAAATATATATTTGTGTGAATTAAAGAATATTTCATATTTACAGAATGTTTAGTAGTTTTGATAAAATAGTAGTAACATGTCCAACAAGACTTACCTTTAGAGAGTATAATTCAATAAACTAATTTTAAAGATTTGGTGGGGGGGGGTAATAGAATACTTAGCAAATTAGATAGAAACCAAGGCCCAATCATCAAGTTTTAGA
>NC_022012.1:6310388-6327863 GCF_000317375.1 Microtus ochrogaster | reverse complement strand
TAAAATATTAATAATAATAAAAATAAATAAATAAATAAATAAATAACAGTTAAACAACAAGCCAACAAGGTGGGTCAGCAGGCAAAAGTGCTCACGATATGATTGGCAATCTACATTCAATGATCAACACCTATATGGTAGAGTAAAAGAACTGACAGTTCTGAATTTCTCACTGCACTGACACTTGTGTGGCTTCCCACACTAAATAAAAATAAAAACATTTCAAAGTATATAAAATGTTTGGTATAAATAATAAAGGCAAATTAGTTCTTTAAAAATACAATGAGGCCTAGGCTCCCCCAAAGCCAGTACGTGCAGTAGGATCATCACCTTAATAGACCTGGATAGAGGTGGGTGGCCCTTGGGCTTCCCACAGGTCAGGGAACCCTGATTGCTCTTCAAGCTGATGAGGGAGGGGGACTTGATCGGGGGAGGGGGAGGGAAATGGGAGGCGGAGGCGGGGAGGAGGCAGAAATCCTTAATAAATAAATAAATTTAAAATAGTAATAATAATAAAATTAAATAAATAAATAAATAAATAAATAACAGTTAAACAACAACAACAAAAAATATAATGAAGCTGAGAAGGGGTAGCGAGTACAACCAGGCAGGGGGGAGTTCCTTTGTTTCAATAGCCTGCCAGCAGCAAGGAAGGCCTTTAGTCATCGATGTCCCTGGCCAGCCAGGGGCCCTGATCCTGTTCCAGAAGATCCATCAGAGGGGTGAGTGTGTTCTTGACCCACAGAAGAAGCCTGGAAAGGGAGCACAGACATTTGCTGACCTCCTTAACTTCCTGGTCCTTCTGCAAAGGCTTCTCCCCTCTGCTACGGCCTCTTTCTTCCTAATTCATCCCAGCTTACACCTAGAAACCCACTCCCTTCTTCCTCCCTTCCTGGGGGCCATAAGATTCCCCAGCTCAGTCTGTTTGGGTGTTGGGATGGGGTGGTGAGTACAACCAGGCAGGTGGGAGTTACTTTGTTTCAATAGCCTTCAGGCAACAAGGCAGGCCTTTTGTCAGTGAGGTCCCTGGCCAGCAAGGGAATCTGATCCTGTACCAGAAGATCCATCAGAAAGCACTTGAAAGAAGAGATAGGCAGGCGCCAAGTTAAGAATTCCTTCATCAATCTGAAAAACATGAAAACACCAGAAACCAGCGATCTTACAACAGAAGGACTTGAACACCCTAATCCAGAAGAAGTGGAAAAAATTGACATTATGAAAGCAATAGAGTCCCTTAAACAGCATGTGAAAAATGCCCTTAGAGAAATGGAAGAGAACTATAACAAAAAGTTTAAAGAAATGAATAAATCTGTAAATGATATCCTGGGAAACCAAGAAAAAACAATCAAACAGGTAATGGAAACAGTAGAAGAATTGAAAACTGAAATGAAGGCAAGGAAGAAAACACAAACTGAGGGCCAGCTGGATATGGAAAATATAGGTCAATGAACAGAGACTACAGAAACAAGCATAACCAATAGAATACAAGAGATAGAAGAAAGAATCTCAGATGCTGAAGACACCATAGAGAAAATAAATGCACTGATCAAAGAAAACATAAAATCCAACAAATTCTCATCACAAAACATTAAGGAAATGTGGGACACAATAAAAAGACCAAATCTAAGATAAATAGGGATAGAAGAAGGAGAATTACAGCTCAAAGGCCCAGAAAATATATTTAACAAAATTATGGAAGAAAATTTTCCCAACATAAAAAATGATATTCCTATGAATATTCAAGAAGCATACAGAACACCAAATAGACTAGATAAAGAAAAATCCCCTTGCCATATAATAATCAAACACAAAACATACAAATTAATAAAAGAATATTAAGAGCTGCAAAGGAAAAAGGTCAAGTAACTTATAAAGGTAAACCTATCAGACTTACACCGGACTTCTCTATGGAAACTATGAAAGCCAGAAGGTCCTGGAGAGAGGTACTTCAGAAAATAAGAGACCATGGAAGCAAGCCCAGACTACTATACCCACCCAAGCTATTGTTCACTATCAATGGAGAAAACAAGACATTCCAGGATAAGAACAAATTTAAACAATACAAAGCCACAAATCCAGCCTTACAGAAAGTAATAAAAGGAAAATCACAACCCAAGGAATCCAACATTGCCAACACTGCATACAATAACTCAGACATTTAGCAAACCTTCACCAGCACAACTCAAAGAAGGGAAACACACAAACTTTACTACCGAAAAAAAAATAGTAATAACCGGAGTCAACAACCACTAGTCATTAATATCACTTAATATTAATGGGCTCAATTCACCTATAAAAAGGCACAGGCTAAGAGATTGGATACAAAAACAGGATCCAACATTCTGCTCTTTACAATAAACACACCTCAACCACAAAGACAGACATCTACTCAGAGTAAAGGGTTGGGAAAAGGTTTTTCAAGGAAATGGACCTAAGAAACAAGCGGGTGTGGCCATATAAATTTCTAACAAAATTGACTTCAAACTAAAATCAATCAGAAGAGATGGAGAGGGACATTTTATACTCATACCAGGAACAATTCATCAGGATGAAGTCTCAATTCTGAATATCTATGTCCCTAATATAAAAGCACCCACTTATGTAAAAGTAACACTACTAGAACTCAAGGCAGACATCAAACCACACACACTAATAGTAGGAGACTTCAACACACTTCTGTCACCAATGGACAGGTCAATCAGACAGAAACCTAACAGAGAAATAAGAGAATTAAGGAAATAATGAATCAAATGGACTTAAGAGACATCTATAGAACATTCCACAAAAATAGGAAAGAATATACCTTCTTCTCTGCAGCTCATGGAACCTTCTCGAAAATTGACCACATACTTGGTAACAAAGCAAACTTCCACAGTTACAAAAAAAATATTAGTAACCACCTGTGTCTTATTAGATAACCATGGATTAAAGTTAGAATTCAACAACAATGCTACCCACAGAAAGCCTACAAACTCATGGAAACTGAGCAGTCAACTACTGAACCACACCTGGGTCAAGGAAGAAATAAACAAAGAAATTAAAGTCTTACTTGAATTTAATGAAAATAAAGACACAACATACTCAAACTTATGGGACACGATAAAAGCTGTGTTAGGAGGAAAGTTCATAGCACTAAGTGCCCACTTAAAGGAAACGGAGAAAGCACACATTGGAGACTTAACAGCCCACCTGAAAGCTCTAAAAATTAAAAAAGAAGCAGACTCACCTAAGAGGAGTAGAAGACTGGAACAAAATTAAACTGAGGGCTAAAGTCAACAAAATAGAAACACAGAAAACAATCCAAAGAATCAATGAAACAAAAAGTTGGTTCTTGGAGAAAATCAACAAGATCGACAAACCACTATCCAAACTAATCAAACGGCAGAGAGAAAACACACAAATTTATAAGATCAGAAACAAAAAGGGGGATATAACCTCAGACAAAGAGGAAATTCGGAGAATCATTAGATCTTACTACAAAAGCCTGTATGCCACAAAATTGGAAAATATAAAAGAAATGGACTTTTTTTTTAGATAAGTACCATATACCAAAGTTAAACCAGGACCAGGTGAACAATCTAAATAGACCTGTTAGTTGTTAAGAATTAGAAGCTCTTATCAAAAATCTCGTTACCAAAAAAAGCGTGGGACCAGATGGTTTCAATGCGGAATTCTACCAGAACTTCCAAGAATAGCTAATACATATAGTCCTTAATGTATTTCACAATATAGAAACAGAAGAGTCATTGCCAAATTCCTTTTATGAAGCTACAGTTACCCTGATACCAAAACCCCACAAAGACCCAACTAAGAAAGAGAATTGCAGGCCAATCTCACTCATGAACATCGACACAAAAATTCTCATAAAATACTGCAAACTGAATCCAAGAACACATTAGAAAAATTATCCATTATGATCAAGTAGGCTTCATCACAGAGATGCAGGGGAGGTTCAACATACGAAAATCTATCAATAATCCATCATATAAATAAACTGAAAGAAAAAAAACATATCATTTCATTAGATGTTGAAAAAGCATTCGACAAAATTCAACACCCCTTTATGATAAAGGTCATGGGAATGCAATCTTGTGCCACCACTTTGGAAAGTAGTGTTGTGGTTCTCAGGAAATTCGGGATCAACCTACCCCAGGACACAGCAATACCACTCTTGGGAATATACCCAAGAGATGCCCTATCATACTACAAAAGCATTGGTTCAACTATGTTCATAGCAGCATTATTTGTAATAGCCAGAACCTAGAAACAACCTAGATGCCCTTCAATGGAAGAATGGATGAAGAAAGTATGGAATGTATACATATTAGAGTACTACTCAGCAGTAAAAAACAATGACATCTTGAATTTTGCATGCAAATGGATGGAAATAGGAAACACTATCCTGACTGAGACAGTGAACATATTTTCCAATTTATTAATAGTTTTAAAAAGAAAGAAACATTACTGGGTAAAGAACATGGGCTGTATAAGACTTTAATGTTAATGTTAAAATAAGTTATATTTTACCTGAGGGACCAGATGCCAGAATATAAACTATGATATTTGAGAGTAAGCATAGAGGAAATTATTTAACTATCTGACTCCATTTTCATCGTCAAATCATAAACGTGTACAATCTGTTTATGCAAATTTTTCCATGGTCCCTCAATTAGATGTAATACCTATTCAATGCACTAATTATAATTATTAATTTTTGAGCTAGTAATTGTAGTTGAATTAATGTTAAGTTTATTTAATATTTGTTCAAACCTACTTGATTGTAAATAATTCATTTGACATATGAACACATGCCACATGAAGTTATCTGTATAAAATTGTAATTTACCATCTGCTGAAGCATTGCTTAATGACATTACACTATAAAATCCTATGCTACTCATTAAGAAATATCCATTTACTGTTGCTTAATGACATCAAAAGTTAGCCACACCACAAGGTCCTGTTAACTGGACAGATTCATGTAAAATGGCATTTGACATATGTTCTGAAAGGAATGAACATTCAAGAGCACAAAACCACTTTTTCATATGACATTAGTACTGCATCTATATCTATAATTAGATTCATAGAAATGGCATCTAATAACTCATTTCAAAATATATATTTACTGTATAGAAGTTAATGTGCTTCAAATAATCTACTTATCTTACAATTTAAAACAGTATAGATAAATCATTCATAAACTTCCATCAGAAAAAAATCTTCAGTTTAATGTAAAAATTCTTGTATATTGTATATATCTTTATTTTGGACAAAAATGGCTTTAAACTGGAAACAATGCTCCTTCTGGTTCAGTGTTTCAAAGACACAATGAATAATAATAGAAACCATGGGACTCTATTTTTACATATTTTCATAATAAAACCATTGTTCAAATAAAATGTTAAATAATCCTACTTCATAACTTTATATAATATAATATTATAATATAATGTCATTTATATAATGTGCATACTATGAATTCTCTCTCTTGGTACATGAGAAAATAATATTATAACAATAGAAATTTAAGTTTTATAAATTTTATAAGGAATTTTAATTTTATACTGTTATAAAATTTAAAAATTGTAAAATATTTGAGATTGTAGAGACTATAAAACCAAATAATGCTACAAGAGTGTCAGCCCCCTACTGAGCCTTGTCTTTTGCCTCTGGATGAAGGAACCTGGGCAATTTTAGCTGCAGAAGTTAGTTTAGTGCTGGGTCAGTTGAATACACTTTTGCATTCTTTCCTTATTGGTTTGGAGTATCTGTTGCTATTAAATTGTTTATATTTTACTGTTTCACACTGATTATATATATATGCTAATATATACACAATATATAAAATATATTATCATATGTGTGTGTGCAAACTAATCTTTTAGCACCACAACTGTCTACTTCCTGCTATGTTGATCATGCAGTAACCATCTAAAACTGTAGGCAAGACCAAGTTAACTCTTTTAAAAATAATAGTTGCCTTGGTCATGGTGATTCTTCTTAACAGTAGAGATGATTGGCAGAGTGATAATAAGTAGGTCCTTTTGACAGAATGAAAATAAGTAGGTTCTCCTTGGGGTCTGTGACCAGTCTGAACACAGGCTCTTTATCCTGGTGATGGAGCCTGATAAGGAATCATGTTATTGAATTGAATTATCATCTGGAGCCAGATATAGATATGGTCATCCAATCATAAAATGGTTGGTTTCTCTTATATGTTCATCTTCTGCTGCATCAATGACCATATCTTGCCAGGACAGTTGTTATTGTAACTCACAGTGGTAACACCTGAGTTAGACTGATGATTATTTATTTATTTATTTATTTATTTATTTATTTATATATTTATTTTTTTATTTATTTTTTGGTTTTTCGAGACAGTGTTTCTCTGTGGCTTTGGAGCCTGTCCTGGAACTAGCTCTGTAGACCAGGCTGGTCTTGAACTCACAGTGATCCGCCTGCCTCTGCCTCCCGAGTGCTGGGATTAAAGGCGTACGCCACCATCGCCCGGCTTCTGATGATTATTTTTGTCCTCTGGTATCATCCATAACCCTTTCTGGCACTGAAACAGCTAGCCAGTAGGGACGAACCTTCCAAATGAGTGCAAACCAGCTTAATTTCTCCATGTTCTATGATTCAAGTATATAGTTCCTCCATGAATAGGATCTTCCCCATAAACATTATCTTGCATTGTTTTCAGTTCAATGAGAACTCTCTGAAGAACAACTCCTAAATAATATGACCTATTTTTAGTCAAGCTTTTTTATTTGTGGTGTCTAGAAGTAACATTAATGTCTAATTATAGCATATCTCTCCCTAATCCCTTCAAGTTTCTGTGTGTGTGTGTGTATGTGTTAGTAAGTGTGTGTACATTAAAAAGACTGTATAGTAGTAGGTTTTCATAACTTTTCATAATATTTTTATTGTTATTTGCTCCCCCCAGTGTTACCTCCTCTACGTTTTCCTCCCAGCCTTTAACCCAATTTAACCCTTCCTGTTATTCCTTACCTTTTAGCCCTTAATATCATAGAATTATTTTATCCCTACCTTGAGAGCCTCCATTTTTCTCACAATATCTCTTACTAATATCTTGACCTCTCTCAGTATTCCAAATGAACCATATACTGAAGATTTGTAGCTAACATTTAGAAAGGAAATAGAGCATGCATCATTTGACTTGTTGAGTCTTGAATACCTCACTCAGAACAACTGTGCCTAGTTAGATCCATTTGCCCGTGAATTTTTAAATTTGTTTTTTAAATATTTATTTTATAGTTTGTAATTATGTACGTGTGTGTGTGTGTGTGTGTGTGTGTGTGTGTGTGTGTGGTTTGTGCATATTTATAAAAGTACCCTTGAAGGCAGGGCTGGCAGATCCTCTAAATCTAGTGTTACAGGAAGTTTTAAGGAGTTGTAGTTGGGTTTTGGGACTTGAACTAGTGTCCTCTGCAAACTTCTGAGTCATCTCTCCTGTGCCTGATCTTTTTTTCTTTATTAACAACTGAATATTTCTTTGTGCTAGAGATTCAGTGTTTAGCCCAGGAAAGCATAGATGCATTGGGATTTTGCAGCTGGATTAAATGTTGATTGTGACAATATGGATACAGATTAGGAGGAAAGGATTCAATGTGGGCCATAATATTGGAACTCCTGAATCATTGCTTCTGACATGTGAGAACACCCCTCTAAAGTGGAAGAAGTACTAACTATAAGGAAAGGGGGGGATTATATATCTGTTGCTATGGTGATTTCATGTTTCTCTGGGAGATAATAAAATCCTTAACATGATTATCTTTAAAGGTGAAAGACATATAAACTTGTTGGTAGTAGGGAAGACCAAAATTGAGGTCTAAACTAAACCATTGATACAGTAAGTCTTCAGGTTTGTTTCCAACACTCACTCATCAGGTCTGACCCTGACCATAAAGAGAAAAATGCTTGGATACTGAGTAAGGATACTACTCCATGCATGTAAAAGCCAGATGCCTGCAGATACTAGCTGCATTCACAAGCTGACGTTACAAGCTGCTGTATCTTTCTACATTGAGAGATACATAAAATCATATATGACACCAAAAGAAAAACAAAATATATCCACACATATATACATGTGAGTCAGCCTCTCTGACTGGTTGAATGGCAAAGTCTCTAGGAATTAGTCTCAATACAGTCTGTCAAAAAGGAAGTACTAGAATTGCTAGGGAGGTTTGGATGTGACCTCTAAAGAGATGTAGGACATAGGAAACCTTTGCAGAATTCAGGCAGGAACAAAGAAAGTGAATGAAAACTTGTAAAGTCAGTGCAACACATCATAAAAGAGTTTCTTAGCCTTCCTCCTGCCTTCTTCATCAGTATCTCTGATATAGCTTCATCAGCAGTCACAAAAGAAGGGGTAAAATATTCCTCTTTCCATATCTGATTCATTGCACAAATCCCTGTATTTCTATCCATTTCTGTTAAAAATTTCTATTATTTGAATGGGTGCATATGAGAATATTCTATTACACATGTATTCCACATCTTATTTATCTAGTCATTCATTCACACCATTTATGTTTGGTCTTTATTTCAGCTAATTTTGTTATGATTGCAGTGAGATAGGCATAACTCAACTTTTGCTACATAGATTACAATTTGTCTAGACAGCAATTCATCTGAGGGGTAGATCACAGGGCTGTTCTGTTGTGAGTGGGGGAAAGAACCTTCTTAGATGTAACCAAAATGTCTGTGCTAATTCACATCTCTGCTGAGAGGATATGTCACCCCACTTTCATCATGTATTTATAAAAATATTTTTTCCCTTTTACTGACTCAGATAATTGGCATTACCTAGTCTGAACTGGTCATACCTTAAAGATTGTCAGTTTATGTTTCAAAAGTCAGGTGTTCAATTTCTACATAATTTGACATTTGTGTTTCAAGCAGCATTCATTTCAGAAATATCTATTCTCATGCATCCTAGGGAACACTTGTTCTACATTTTCTATGTATTTCCCTGCCCAACACTCAGGTACTAAAAGACTTCCTGGAGAATTTACCAACTTATGTTTACCATGTTCAATTTCTGTTCTATCACTACAGTAAATCAGTGTGCTGTACACACAGTATAAAACTGATCAATGCCCTAGACAAAAGGCAGCATGCTTGCCTCTATACTTCCAACCATATAGAGAACTTCTGTGATCTTGCTCTATTGATTAGAATTGAAAAGAATGAATTTTCCAGGTCAATAGCCATGTATTAAAAATCAGAAGCTCTATTGATCTCTTCTTTTAAGATACTACAGAAAGTGAAAATGCATTTTCCACAAATTGAATGGACAGTTTGATATTTTAGAGGAGTTAAATATGAATTTTATATTTATATCATGGGGCAAGTCACTTCACTCTTTATTCTGTAGTCTGGTAAAACACTGTGAGTTTCCCTCTGGGATTCAGTACTACTTACCAAGTACAGTCAAGGTAAGAGAGGAGAAACACCTAGTCCTTGATGTTTCATAAACCCAAGTGATTTCATCAACTATGTTTTCAAGATCAGAGAGAAAGAACAGATTTATGAATATTTTTGCTCTTTCTACTTCAATTCTTCACAGAATGACTGAATAAATTATCAAGTATAGCCTTTGTACTCCAAGTGCCACTTGGGAGTCATAGTTTCTCACTCTTAGAATGAAGGGATGAGGGCAGCTCTAATTCATAGTGTTTAAATACCTTTGATAGTTGCCTTCCTGATGCAAGTTACTGTGTATCACTATGTTAGAATATTCAGTCATTTGGGTATGTGTCCAAAGGTGGACTGGTGGATAAAGTGGATATACTTTTTTAAGAACCCTCCACACTAAATAGTGCTGCACTATTCACAATAATTACAAAATGAAGAAAACAATCTCAATTTCAAGGAAAAGCATAGCCTTGGGGTTAGCATGCAGGGAGCTGTATAAGGACTTTGTGTAAGATCCACATCTCCTTCTGAGGGAATGGAAACACTGGAATAAAGAGAAGTGGGGTACAAGGACTGCATATTCTGTAGGGGCTCTTAAAGCTTCAGCTGTCTCTGTGGTATCAAAACTTACCTGAACCTTTATACTGCTAGATTAACACAAGTGGATGAAGGCTTGCTCAGCAGGGAAACAATGCCTCTTAAAAGTTGGCTTTCATCTCCTTTCAGCTAAAGACAAGCCTCCAGTATAGCAAACTGCCAACAAATCCCTTACCTTAATTTTTGAAATGAGAATATATAAGCCCTTTTGTCAGAGTTAAAATAATCACCTATGACTATTTGTATGATCTTTGTATCAATCAGTGCTCAGAAGGCAAAGAATACTCCATTGACAGAAAATACAAACTAGGATTATCATGAAGCTCTAGGATTGTGGGTATTCAGATGGATGGGAGGTAATTGTCTATATTTGTTAAATTCTGTGTGAAAGTATTTATTTCCAGGCCTTTGTAAATACATGAGTGAGGATTTATGAAGAAATATTGTAGTAAGGATAAGACAATTAAGAACTTATATCCTAGGGATGAAAAGATGATTCAGCAGTTAAGAACACTGGCTATTTTCCCAGAGGTCCTGAGATCAATTCCCAGCACCCACATGGCAGTTCACAACTGTCTATTATGGTAGTCCGATGGGATCTGATGCTCTCTTTTGGTGTGTATGCATAAAGATAAAACACTCATATACATAAAAATATATTTTTTAAAAATAAATAAATTCTTCTTTTCAAAAAGAACTTGGATAGCAAATCATGAAGGCTTAAGTCACATAGAATATATAATCAATTATTTTCCCCACCTTCTCCTCTGAGAACTGATAGAAATCTAGATGAGCTGTTTAACCAAAAAAGACTGTCAATATCAGGTGTAGTATTAGGTCTATAGCATGCCTTTTTAATTCTTGTATGTTAAGCCTTTCGTCGAGATGTCATTATCCTGAAGTCTCATTGACAAGGGGATTTAGATAGTGGCCGAGTTCTGCATGAATTCTCACTATTGTATTAGCATACTCTCAATTCCACGCCTGATTTCAGGCATTTTGAGCGTTTTCTTTCCTTAGAGAACTAAGTCCACTGTGGTTTAATATCATCTAGTGTCTCCCATGAGCTTTAGACTTCTGCTTCTTGCCTGAGGGATTTTAAAAATGTAGACAGAAGTAAATTTTTTAAAATATAAAATTTGCAATAGTGCTGACATTCCTGGTGCCAAATTTCAACCAGAGAAAGACAGTTGGTAATGGATGAATGGTCCTTTCCATGACTTAGCCAAGTAATTCTCTGTGATTTTTAGGTATTCCCTTGGTCCAGAAGAAAAGAACTTAATTTTTGTAATTCTTTTTTTATATCAAGATCTATGTTACAAATAATAACAATGAAACTACCTGTGAACTTGGTTACCCACATTGGAGAGCTATGCTTAGGAGTTTCTGAGTATCGGTTGTACTTATTTGGAATGTAAACTTATGAAATCTCTGTTGCTTAAATGGAAAGCATGTTTTCTTTCTTACTAGGATGAACGTTATACTTGATGAAGTAATTCTATGTCCCCTTAGTTTTAAGTCTGTCATGATAGGAATGACATCTTTGAATGCTTAGCTATCTCAAGACAAAAGGCTCCATGTGCTTACTTATTGCTCTGTACTGCCTTTATCTCTGCATCACACGGAACATTCATTGAGTTTAAAGAAGCCCACCCTACATGGGCAAAAATCAGAAAATTCCATTCAGGGAAAATCAAACACACACTTTGCTGCCCCATTTCCTCTTCTTTTCTTCTGGTGGTATCAATAGGAGTTATTTTACCCAGTGAGTAAACACACAGAACAGTCCAAAAACCTACTAAAAGATTCTTAGTTTTCATTGCTGTGAAAGGCATGGCAATTCTTATGAGTTAAAACATTTAATTGGAGTGGCTAGCTTAACAGGTTCAGAGGCTACTATCATCATGGTGGCGATCACGGCAGAGTGTAGGCAGACATGGTACTGGAGAAGTAGCTGAGATTTCTGCATCTTGCAGGCAACAGGAAGTTAATTGAGATACAGGGCAGTGTCTTGAGCATAGGAAACCACAAAGCATGTCCCAACAGTCACATAGTTCCTCCAACAAGACCATACCTATTCTGACAAAGCCTCACCTCCTAATAGTGTCACTTCTTTTGGGGATCATTTTTTTCTAACAATCACATTTCATTCCTGGCTCTCAAAGGCTTGTATCATAATACAAATATGCCTTCAGTCCAACTGAAAAAGTCCCCCAGACTAACAGTCTCAAGCTTGTTACAAAGTCCAATGTCTCTTCTGAGATTCATGGCAATCTGTTAACTTTAATCCCCTATAAAATTAAAATAAAAAGCAGATCACATACCTCCAAAATATAATGGCACAGGATATGCATTACCATTTCAAAATGTTGGGAAGAGAGCATAGTGAAGAAATACTGTACCAGAACAAGATTGAAAATCAACTGGGGAAACTCCAAACTCTGCATTTCTTTACCTGATGTCAAAACACTCTTCAGATCTCAAACTCTATTCACTTTTGTTGACTACAACATACTTCTTTCTCTTGGGCTGGTTCCACACCTTGTTATGTTAGCAGCTCTATTTACCATGTATCCCATAACTCTGGCATCTTCAACATCTTGGGTTCTTCAACACAATCCAGGCTTCATGAAATGTCCTCTCTAGGCCTCCATTCAGGGGTGATCCTGACACATGTCTGGCCCCTGTGGCTTTCCTTAACCTCAATGGAAATTTCATAACCCATTCCATCTATTCTTTACTCTAAAGCCAGACCACATGACCATAGCTACCAAGTTCTGCTGCTTGCTGAGCCTGGATCATGGCCCCCTTGTTCAGTTACATGTTCCCCAACTTTTTGTTTTTCATTGCCTAAACTTGGATGATCTGGAACTTGCTCTGTAGACCAGGCTGACTCAAACTCAGAGATTTTAAGCATCCGCCTTCCCAGTGCTGGGATTACAGGTATACATCACCACACCTAGCTCTAAGATATTCTTTAGTTCCTTTTCACAAGTTAGAAACTTAGCTGGGTGGGATCTTGCCCTGAGGTCACTACTCTCTTTATTCCATTTTTAAATCTGTTTTACTCAATTGGGTGGTATTCTCTAGAAGTAAATACTTATTTATATACTTATATAGAAATAAGCAAATAAATTAAACATAAATAAAGGCATAAGTAAGTATAAGAAAAAAGGTTTAAAATTATATTTGAATCTGTAAACCCTCTATGTCAGAATGTATATTTGACATATGATCTATAAATATATAAACAAGTTATGAAGTGGGGAGAGTGCCTTTTATTCAGTGAAACAGAAGTATTTTTAACAAAAGATCAGTACAGAGAGAAAGAAGAGAAATGCAGAAGAAATTAAGAATCATTTAATATAACTTAATATAACATAGGTACATACCATTATAGTTTTATTTATTCATTTATTGCTAAATTTATTTTATTGATTTCAGTGAATAATCATTTCTACATGGCATTGAATATCTGGAAATATTATTTATTGTTTCTTAATGCATGTGTATGAACATTTTCCTTTCATGTATGTAAGTGCCACCTGTGTTGATAAATGACATGGAGACCAGAAAGGGGAACTGTATTTCTTAGAACTGGAGTAATTGACAAAGATGTGACACCCTCTGAATGATGGGAACTGAAACCAGGTTCTCTTTTGAGAAGAACAAGTTCTCTTAAGAGTTGATCAATATTTCCAGCCTCAACAATAGTTTCTCCAGCAGTGTTGGAAGCATATACCTGTGTTCTTAAGTGCTACCAGATAAAGGGAAAATCTGCTAGATGCTGCTTGAATTATCTCCCAAGTCTGTTGGTGAAGTATGGCTATTTGATTCTGAAGTATGAAAAACTGGCTAAGGCTGAGCCATTTATAATGTGTCTAAAATGAGCAATGAGATATCTGGAAATTTCCAGATTAAAATCAGTAAAATCCTATCCTTCCTGGAGCTTTGTGGAGTTACTTATTCAACTACTTTAATCTTTCCCTTCAGACAATGAAGACTTTCATTTTCTCTGATTGATATTACTGTACTTCTAGGACTTATATCAAAAACTGGCATGTATGGTTAATTTAAAAATAGTTATTTATTAAAAATATATGCTACTTTGGCATAAGTCCTTCAGTAAGTTTATGACAAAATGATATTCTAAAACAGGTGGCAGGGACCAATGTGACTGAAAGCCTATTAGAGAGGAGGTAATTATAACCTACAAGAAGTTATTAAAGAAAATGATAATTTTATCCAGAAAATAAGTAGATAAAAAGTTTTTTGGTGGTAAATGACTCTGTATTACTTACTTCATGGGACAGAAGGTGGCTTTCTGGGAGAATATCCCAGGACAAACATTCGGATATGGGGACTATGAATCCTTAGGATTTACAGAGCTATTGGATCAGGGTAACATCAGAGTAGGAGAGTGTGAATGAGATATTCCGGGAAGTAAATGAACACTATCTGGTAACCAATATGACTACGGAAAATGGATTAATACAATATATAGATGTTGGATCAAGTGACAGGGCAATAGCTATAAAAGAAAGCAGAACTACATTGTCTTTTAGAAACTTGTACAGAGATGTTAGTTGAAAGGAAAGCAATCTAAGTGTAATTAGACTGACTGCCATTGCTACTTGGATGCTGACTTATAGTGATGAGAGGCAACGCAGGGTATTAGTCACCTTTATATTGTGAGCTAAGCTTGCATTGGTTAAAAACACTGTTGCCTTCTGATTAACTTTATGCTACTTATTGTTCTTAAATACACTACATGAATTATTCATATATTATAAAGGAATTTTCTTAGTCTAGCAATTATCGAATGGATATAATTGATTGTTTTATATTAAACACACAATTATTCATTATTATTAGAAATCTAGACCTTCTGTAGTCAAGATCACATATTTCAGAAATTTTATAGACATATATATGTATGTGTATACATACATACAATGGATATCATGTGTAATCATATTAAAAATCCAATGCATTTGTTTAAAAGTGATTGCAACAAATATTATACATAGTATATTAATACATATTAATATAACATATGTTATAAATATCACCAAATTATAGAAAAGGTACTTGACAATAAAACTGAATGGTTTTATGGCATGCATTTATATTTGTATTATGTTTTATGTTACTCATTTCTCATTTTTCCTTGCTGAACAAGGACACAGTACATTAACTAAGTGTATGGATATGGACCATGCCTCAATGCAGACCTTCAACTGCCTTTGAGAGAATATTTTGTCACTATTGTGTTTGAGGGCAAGATCCTCTGAGTTGCTAATCTCCTTTGCTTACTATAATGAAATTATTGTCTAGTTCTATTGTTTGCTTGCTTTTTGTTGGGGGTAGCTCTTTGTTCTCTCTCCTAGAAAAGCTGCTGTCCATAAACAACTAAGCATTTGAGGTTCTCATGGTACAAAGACAATTGTTCCAAAGTATATAGTAAAATATTCCTAGGATGAAAGCTAAACTCCAAAAAGAAAATGGCAAAAGGGATATGATTCTCTTGGTACAAAATATTTTCAAAGATTCAACCCAATTTTATGTTCAGTTGAACTTAACCAGATCTACAAACTATTTACAACTATGCACACCCTACGATGAAAAACCACAAACAATTTTACGTTCATATGAATGTAACCACATCTATAAAGTATTTTCAAGGATGCAGCACCCTGAGAGGCAAAAAAATAAATTGTACTCTGAAACTCAATTTACATAGATGATCATACTAAAACACATATATCCATTTAAAAGTGCTGGCAACAAATATATTCTTGTGTTTAAAATAAATTAGAATTTATTACATGGGTAAATTACTTTTAAAATGTCTTTGTGTGGCCAAAATGTATCCAATGGCATTCTAAGGCACACACTATCATATAGCAATACGTAGTTTAAGGTCTGAGAACTAAGTGTTTTAATGCATGTGGTCAGGTTGAGCATTGCGGGGTTCTGACATCTTAAGAGCAGCTTGTGTTCACATCATGGGGATACAGGCATAAACAAGCATACTGGAAAGTAATGTCTTCTTGGAAAACACAAGCTTTCATTTTGTGGGTGTTTATTCTGAACAGCAAGCTTTTTAGAAATGATTAGGATCAGTTCAAATTGCACTGAGTGGTTGCTTGGGATACAGGGCTGTACCAGCTGTCAGCAGTGTTGTTGACTAAAATTAAAATGACTTTCAATGAGTGGACAAAATAAGTTACTCATTTTTTATCCATAAAGCCTGTGACTTACAATACACATGAGCACAAAAACATTTGATAAATACCAGAACTTTCTCCAGAATCTTCTTCTGGGTTTTAAATTTTAGGGGTCCCTTTGTGTGCACATGTGTATGATGTGCATGTGGGTGTAGTGATATTTTGTTTGTGCTTTAACAAATAAAGCTTGCCTGAAAGAGTCCAGAGTTAAGACATGAGAGGCCAAGGAGTGGTGGCACACACAAGGAGGGAAACAGAGGTAGAGGGATCTCTATTCAAGGCTACCCTGGGCCTTGAACAAGTCAGAACTGTCTAAAAAAGAGACAGAGCTCACACAAAGGTGATCCCAGCACTTGCGATCACATTTCTTTAATCCCCGCATAGGGAGGTAGAGACAGGAGTGATATGGGTGGGTAGAGAGGAATATAAGGTGGAAGGGGACAGGAGATCAATGCAACCTGATTGGTGGAGAAGGTTGCAGTATGAGGATCACCCCTGCAGTCAGAGGACAAAGTCTGAGAAGATAGTATGAAAACTGGATCACCCCTTCCGTCTAAGCATTGGTAGAGGTAAAAGAACTCTCTAGCAGCTGGACTTTCGGCTTCTCTGATATTCAGCATTAACCCTTATATCTGACTCTGGGTTTGTATTATTAAGACCAATTAGAATTCATTCTACATGTGTGTATGTGCACTTGGGTGAATATATATCACAGTGCACTCATGGGGATGAGAGAACAACTTCAGACTCCAGTTCTCACTCTCCTTGTTTGACTCAAGCACACCTGGCTGTTTGTCACTGGTTGTGCCAGACCAGGGCCTCAGGAGGCCATTGGGTGTATCAGACTAGTGCCTCAGGAGGCCATTGGGTGTACCAGACTAGTGCCTCAGGAGGCCATTGGGTGTGCCAGACTAGGGCCTCAGGAGGCCATTGGATGTGCCAGGCTAGTGCCTCAGGAGGCCACTGGGTGTGCCAGACTAGTGCCTCAGGAGGCCACTGGGTGTGCCAGACCAGGGCCTCAGGAGGCCACTGGGTGTGCCAGACCAGGGCCTCAGGAGTCCACTGGGTGTGCCAGACCAGTGCCTCAGGAGGCCACCGGATGTGTCAGGCTAGTGCCTCAGGAGGCCACCGGGTGTGCCAGGCTAGTGCCTCAGAAGGCCACTGGGTGTGCCAGACTAGTGCCTCAGGAGGCCACCGGGTGTGC
>NC_022012.1:6307963-6310288 GCF_000317375.1 Microtus ochrogaster | reverse complement strand
CCACCGGGTGTGCCAGGCTAGTGCCTCAGAAGGCCACTGGGTGTGCCAGACTAGTGCCTCAGGAGGCCACCGGGTGTGCCAGGCTAGTGCCTCAGGAGGCCACTGGGTGTGCCAGACCAGGGCCTCAGGAGGCCACTGGGTGTGCCAGGCTACTGCCTCAGGAGGCCACTGGGTGTGCCAGGCTAGAGTCTGAGGAGACCACTGGGTTTGCCAGGCTAATGTCTGAGGAGACCACTGGGTTTGCCAAGCTAGTGCTTCAGGAACACTGAAATTTTACTTGGATTCTGTTTCAAAGTCAGAACCTCACACTTGGGCTGCAAACACTTTATTCACTAAGCCATTTTCTGAGCACCAAACTCTTCTCCAAGCTCAGATACTCACCCAATTCCTGTGATAAGTTGTCCTCCTCACAGAGGTTGATCTATTTATTTCTTATATCAATCCTGTCTTCAATTCAGCTATTTATGATATACCATGCTAAAGAAAAAATGTTATTAAACATCCATAAATTATCAGCCTATGACCCTTCTTTAGCTTCCATATAGTCATTTCAATGTGCACATTCATTTTCTTTTTTTTTTTTTTTTTTTTTTTTTTTTTTGGTTTTTGGAGACAGGGTTTCTCTGTGGTTTTGGAACTAGTTCTTGTAGACCAGGCTGGTCTTGAACTCAGAGATCCACCTAACTCTGCCTCCCGAGTGCTGGAATTAAAGGAGTGCGCCACCATCGCCCAGCAATATTTTCTTTATTTAAAAAAAAATGAATACTGAATTGGAAAGATGACTCAGTGATTAAGAGGCCTTGTTGTATCTAGAGTCTATTTCCCAGACTCTGGCTCGTGTGACTCAGAACTAGCTGCATACATGTACATAATGTGATTTTTATCAAGTCCATACTTCTAAACCCACCCCTTATTTCTTCCCTGTTTTCTACACCATTTCCTCTTAATTTAATTTACCTTTTGATTTTTGAACATTTGAATTCACCCAGTGCTTCCTGTATGTGGTTGGAGGTAGGAGGAAGATCCACTGGAATAGAGGTGACCTACAAGAGGCCATATCCCTGAAGGCAATGAAATTGCCCTCCTATAGGTTTCATTGGTTGCCCCTAGACCCTCAACTGAAGGTGAGGTTTCAGGGCTTTTGCTCCATCTATGCTAAGATTTTGGGCAGCTTGTTCTTACTTCAGTGTTGTGTGTTCCTGTTGTGAGTTCCTGTGTGTGGAGTTGTTGTCAGGTCCAATATACACTGTTTTGCTGAAGAGGTTGCCCATGAAGCAGAGCATCTTTCAACACTTTTCAGAAAAATCTCCCCTTTGCAGTAGAGACCAGAAACTACAGCGACCCAAAGCTGGTCAATATGCAGAGGCTAAGGCTATGGAGAGCTCAGCTCTGCATGTGACAATTCTATCACAACCTCTCTTCCACTGCTCAGAAATCGTCAGGAAAGATGTAGTGGCAAAAGTGTAAAAAATTGCTTCTTAACCATCTCTGTGAGCAAGAGAGAGGTATTTCTTCTTTGCTAGTGTTTCTCAGCCTTCCTAATGCTGTAACCCTATAATGTAGTTTCTCATGCTGTAGTGGCCTTTAACTACAAAATTATTTTGTCGCTACCACATGACTAATTTTCCTACTGTTATGAATCACAATGTGAATATTTGCATTTTCTGATGATCTTAGGTGAGTCCTGCGAGAGAGTCAGTAAACAGGCCATGCCCTACATGTTATGAACCAAATCATTACACCCTCTGGTTGGTATATTTTCCAGGTCAAATTTTGAGATTTTGCAACCATATTACAGTTGTATAGTGCATACAAACAACACTATGCATATACACATACAGAAACATTAAAAGAAAACATGAATTTATATGTGTATATTTATATACATTTAAATACATATATATTTGTGTATGTATGTACATTCATATATTTATAAGCATACAAATATACAAGTAAGATTTATATATAAATATAGATACACATTGAAAGAAAATGTCAATTTATATATAGAGATATTTTATATATGCATATATAAAATCACATATATATACACATAAACACAAACACATAGATAGATAGATAGATAGATAGATAGATAGATAGATAGATAGAGATAGAGAGATAGACGATAGATAGATACAGAGATAGAAAGATAGAGAGATGATAGATAAATAGATACAGAGATACAGAGATAGATAGATACAGAGATAGATAGAAACTGAGATAGATAGATAGATGATAGATAGATAGATAGATAGATAGATAGATAGATAGATAGATAGATAGATACAGAGATAGATACAGAGATAGATACAGAGATAGATA
>NC_022012.1:6292844-6307838 GCF_000317375.1 Microtus ochrogaster | reverse complement strand
ATAGATAGATAGATAGATAGATAGATAGATAGATAGATAGATAGATACAGAGATAGATACAGAGATAGATACAGAGATAGATACAGAGATAGATACAGAGATACATAGATAGAACCTAAATTTTGAATTTATGGGGAAGATTTGGCTCTCTCATCATCTTATACTGTCCTATACCTCTGATGGGATCCTCCTATTCTACCAGAGGCCAGGTCAGAATCCTGAATCCCAGGTAAGACTGATACTCCACCCCACTAGCACTTGCCCAGCATAACTCAAATTGTCCTTCTTCTCCTTATTACCCTATTCTTGCCCACACCTCTGGTGAAAGCCTTCTATCCTATCAGAGGTCGAGCCAGCATCGTGAGCCCCAGAGGGCAGATGAACATCCTTAACACATATATCAGGCCAACTCCCTAAAAAACAGGTAGAATGATCCTACCTCACAACAATTCAGGCCAGGTTCCTGAACCCAGAGTACACCCAGCCAGGTCAGAGATGACACACACACATAACCAGAACTCCATCCCTGAACTTGGGCAACAACCTTCTGCAGGACCAGAGGTCATCCAACCTATCAGAAATCTAGCTCCCAATTTGAGATGTTCTACCCAACAATAGGTCATGACAGCCAAAAGACAACAGAGAAAACAGAAACCAAGGACAAAACACACATACAACAAAGGTAAATCTAGAAGTCTCTAGACCTAGAATCCCTCCAAATTCAGATGCCTAACTGTAAACATAAGAACACAAACAAATAAACCCAAGGCAATATTCAAGAGCCTAGTCTCCCACTACAGCAAGCCATGAATATTTCAGCACAGCTGAAGCATGAAAAAAAATGGCCTTATATCCAAAGTTGTGATAATTATAGAGGTCTTGAGGAAATGAACAAATCCTTCAAGAAGTCAAGGAAAAGGCAACCAAAAAAATTGGAAAAAATCAATAAAACTCTAAAAGAATGACAAGAAAACCAAGAAAAGACAAATTGACACAAACAATTAAAACTGTTTATGATCCAAAATGTAACAAGAAGCAATATAGAAAACAAAAAAATGGGGGAATCCTGGAAATGAAAAATCTAGGTAAGCAAATGGGAAGTGCAGGTGCAAGCATCACTAATATGGACTCTCATGTTTGCAGAGGAAATACTACTAAGTCTTAAATAATACAAATCACACATTGATAGGGGAAGAATTCAGTACCCCACTCCCACCACTGGATAGGTTGGCCATACAGAAACTAAACAGAGAAATACTGAGCTAACTGATGTTATGAGTTATATGGACAAAACATATATTTATGGAACATTTTTCTGAAAAACAAAAGTATACACTTTCTTATCAACGCCTCATAGAAAACTCTCCAAAATTTCCCACATATTCAGTCACAAAGCAAGTATTAACAGATAGAAGAAAATTAAAATAATCCCCTACATTTTACATCCTATCAGATCACCATGGATTAAAGTTGGAATGAAACAACAGAAAGTCTACAAACTAATGAAAGTTGACTAACTCTCTACTGACTTACCATTTGGCAAGGAAGAAATAAGAATTGAAAGACTTCCTAGAATTCAATGAAAATAAATGTACAACATGCTCATACTTAGAGGACACAATGAATGTGGTGTTAGGCGGAATGTTCATATCACTAAGTGACTTCATAAATAATTGGGAGTTATCTCAGATTAATAACCTAATGGCATACCAGAAAGCTCTAGAACAAAAAGAAGCAAACTCACCAAGGAGGAGTAGATAAATGGAATTAATCAAACTGAAGGCTGAAATCAATAAAATAGAAAAACAGAGAACAATTTAAAGAATTAATGAAGCAAAGAGTTAGTTCTTTGAGAAAGGCAGATCAAGTTTTTTCCAAAGTAACTAACATACACAGAAAAAATATCTAAATTAACAAAATCAGAAATGAAAAGGTGGACATAAAATACAGAGAATAATTAAGTCATACTTCAAGAACCTGTACTCCACAATATTTCAAAAATCTAAAAGAAATGAAACATTTTCTAGATAGATACCACTTATCAAAAATTAAATAGAGGTCAGACAAACAATTTAAATAAAAGTATATCCCTGAAGAAAGCAGAAGCAGTCATTAAAAGGCTCCCAACCAAAAAAAAAAAATCCCAGGATCAGTCAATTTTAGTATAGAATTCTAAGACGTTCAAAGAAGAGCTAATACCAATACTCCTCAAATTTTTCCACAAATTAGGAACAGAAGGACCATTGCCATAATCTTTTTGTAGGTTTATATACAAACCTCCGATCCCCATTCCTCCTTTCCTCCTGTTCCCTCCCTTACCTCCCTTCTACCACCTCTTCCACTCCTCAAAAATAGTAAGGCCTCACATACCAGTCAACAAAGCAAGGAATATCGAGTTGAGGCAGGCCAAAGCTCTTTCCCCCTGTATCAATGCTAAGCAAGGCATCTCACTATGGGGAATAGGTTCTAAAAAGTCAGTTGATGAACCAGGGACAGGTTCTGATCCCACTGCTAGGAACCCCACAAACAGACCAAGCTATATAACTTGCATCCACATGCTGAGGGGCTATACCAATACCTTACAGGGTCCCTAGCTGTCGGTCTAGAGTCCATGAACTCCCATGAGCTCAGGTCAGTTGTCACAATGGGTTTACCCATCATGATCCACCCCCCCCCTCCATTTGCTCATGTTGTTCCTCTTCCTTCTCTTCAGTTGGACTCCCAGAGCTGAGCCTAGTGCTTGGCTGCAGGTCTCTGCATCTGCTTCCATAAGTTACTGGGTGAAGGATCTATGACCACAAATAGGGCAGTCACCCATATTATTACAGGAGAAGGCCAGTTTATAAACCCTGTCTACTAGGAGTCTTAGCTGGGGTCATCCTGGTGGTTTCTTGGAGATATTCCTCGGACCAGTATTTTTCCTAACTGCCTAATGACCCCCTCTAACAAGATATCTCATTCATTGCTCTTCCTCTCCATCCCTCCCCAACTCCATCAAGATTCCTCATGTTCCCATCCCCTATCTCCTCCTCTTGTCCCTCCAGTTTACCCAGGAGATCTCATTTATCCTTGCACTATTCATGCATTCCCCTTATAGTCCTCCCTTGTTAACTAGCTTGTTTGGGGGCTATGGATTGTAGCATGATTATATTTTACTTAAGAGCTAATATTCACTTATGAGTGATTACATACCGTGTCTTGCCTCCTGGATTTGGGTTTCCTCACTCGGGGTGATTTTTTTTTCTCAGTTTTTTTTTTTTTTATTGAGAAAAGGAAAAAAAAAAACAAGTTTCCGCCTCCTCCCAGCCTCCCATTTCCCTCCCCTTCCTCCCACCCTTCTCCCCCTCCTCCCACCCTTCTCCCCCTCCCTCTCCAGTCCAAAGAGCAGTCAGGGTTCCCTGCCCTGTGGTAAGTCTTAGGTCCTCCCCCCTCCGTCCATATCTTGGAAGGTGAACATCCAAACTGGCTAGGCGCCCACAAAGCCAGCACATTAAGTAGGATCAAAACCCCTTGCCATTGTCCTTGGCTTCTCATCAGCCCTCATTGTTCTCCATGTTCAGAGAGTCCGGTTTTATCCCATGCTTTTTCAGTCACAGTCCAGCTGGCCTTGTTGAGCTCCCAGTAGATCAGATCCACTGTCTCAGTGGGTGGGTGAACCCCTCGTGGTCCCGACTTCTTTGCTCAGGTTCTCCCTCCTTCTGCTCCTCATTGGGACCTTGAGAGCTCAGTCCAGTGCTCCAGTGTGTCTCTGTCTCTATCTCCATCCATCACCAGATGAAGGTTCTATGGTGATATGCAAGATATTCGTCAGTATTGCTATAGGATAGGCTCATTACAGGTTCCCTATCCCCAGCTGCCCAAGGAACTAACTGGGGACATCGCCTTGGGCTCCTGGGAGCCACTCTAGGTTCAAGTCTCTTGCCAACCCTAAGGTGGCTCCCTTATCTAAGAATTGTGCTTCTGTGCTCCCCTATCCAACCTTACTTTATCCCAATCATCCTTTTTCCCCAAGTTCCCCCCATCCTCCCCTTCTCCCTTTTCTCTCCCCATTACCCCTTACCCCCATCCCATCCCACCCCCAAGATCCTAATTCTCACCCCGGCAATTTTGTCTACTTCCCATAGCCAAGAGGATAACTATATGTTTTTCCTTGGGTTCACCTTCTTACTTAGCTTCTTTAAGATGAACATGGGATGTACTCACTCATAATTGGTTTCTAGCCATAAATAAGGGTCACGGAGTCTACAATTGGCGAACTCTGGGTGATTTTTTTCTAGTTCCATCAATTTGCCTTACAATTTCATGATGTCATTGTTTTTAGCATCTGAATAATACTCAATATCCATTCTTTGGTTGAGGATTATCCAGGTTGGTTCCAGGTTCTGATTATTGTGAATAATGCTGCTATGAAAATAGTTGAGCAAGTGACCTTGTATTATGGTTGAGAATCATTGATGTATATACCCAAGATTAGGATAGCTGGTCTTGAGTAGATGAATTCCTACTTTTCTAAGAAACTGTCATACTGATTTCCAAAGTGGCTGTCCAAGTTTGCACCCCCACCATCAGAGAAGGAGTGTTCTCCTGACTTCACATCCTCTCCAATATTAGCTACCATCAGTGTATTTAATCTTAGTCATTCTGACAGGTGTCAGATAATATCTCACAGTTGTTTTGATTTACTTGATGACTGAGAATGTTGAGCAATTCCTTAAATGTCTTTTATATATTTGCCATTCTTCTGTTGAGAATTGTCTGTTTAGATGTGTATCCTGTTTTGTCTTATTGACAGTGTTGTTTACCTTACAAAGCTTTTCAGTTTTAGGAGATCCCATTTATTAATTGGCAATTTTAATTTCTGTATAACTGGTGTTATATGATAGACATGGTCTCCTGTGACAATGTGTTCAAGCCTTCTTCCCACTTTCTCTTCTATCATGTTCAGTGTAACTGGATTTATGTTGAGGTCCTTGATCCACTATAACTTGAGTTTTGTGCAGTCATAGATCTGCATCTATTACCTGTTGACATCCAGTTATACCAGCACCATTAGTTGAAGATACTTTCTTTTTTTCCACTGTATAATTTTGGCCTTTTTGTCAAAAATCAGGTATTCGTTGGTGTGGGGACTGGTATCACATTCTTCAATTTGATTCTATAGTTCCCCCTGTCTGATTTTGTGCCAATACCAAGCTGTTTTCTTTACTCTAGCTCCATAATAGAGCTTGAAGTCAGGAATGGTGATGTGTTTGGAAGTTCCTTTATTGCACAGGATTATTTTAGCTATCCTGGGTTTTTTTTTTGTTTTTGTTTTTTTACATGAAGCCAAGTATTGCAAATTGAGTGCATAGATTATAAGAGATATTAATGACCAGTGATTTTTAATTCCTTTTCTGTTTTGAATTTTCTGTTGGTGGCAGTAGTATGAGTATGTTTCCCTTTTTTGGGATTTGCTAGTGTGAGATTATCTATTGCCCATATTTTCATGGATGCAGCTACCGTCCTCGGGCTGGAGTTTTCCTTTTCATACTTTCTGTAGGCCTAGATTTATAAATAGATATTGCTTAAATCTGACGAAAATATCTGGTCAGTTGTCCTCATTAACATACACCACGAAACCCAATATATGGACAAGTTCAACAAAACTGCCATATACGGTCTGCCCATATATTCTTCAGCATTGCCAGGGTATAAATTTCAATTTTTCATTACTTAAATCTAGTTTTGTCATGGAATATTTTATTTTCTTAATCTATGGTGATTGAAAGATTTGCTGGATATAGTGGTCTGGGCTGATATTTTAGTGTTTGCAAAATGTCTTTCCCCTACCTTCTTGCTTTCAAAGTCTGCATTGAGAAGTTGGTGTGATGCTGATATTTATATGTTACTTGTTCTTTTTCCTTTGCAATTCTTAATATTCTTTCTTCTGTATGTTTATGGATTTGAGTATATTCTTTTTTGGTCCAGTCTATATTGTGTTTTGTAAACTTCTTGTATATTCATGGGAGAAGATTTCTTTAGGTTGGGAAAGTTTTCTTCAATTCATTTTTTATATTTTTGAGCGGGTATTCTACTCCTTCTTCTATCCCTATTATTCTTTTGGGTCTTTTCATAGTGTCTCAGATTTTCTACATGTTTCTACCCATCCCTGAAAAGTACACCCTTTCCAGTTGTCTCTTTCAGTACTCTCCCCATCTATCCCTCTGCCATCTGATTCTGATGTTTCCAATCGTACTGGCCCGAAGTCCAACCATAAAATCTATTCTATTTCCCTTTTGCAAGGAGATCCAAGTGTTCCCCCATTTAGACCTCCTCGTTACCTACCATCTCTGGGTTTGTGGATTGTAGCATCAACACAGCCACAAAACCTTCAACCTACATTCTATCCAGCCTATGGGATGTGCTGGGGTAAGGGTAGCAAAGAGTTTGTGGGAGTGGCCAATCAATGACTAGTCTAGCCTCAGACCCATACCATAAGTCAGCCCATCCTTGACACTATTTGTAGCACCTGGACACAGAGCAGATGGCCCCAAGGCCTAGGATAGAACCAAACATGAGTGCAGAAAAGATATTTCAATGTGGTGATTTCTAATGATATTCTGCTATACTCATAGATTGGTGCCTAGAGCAACTGACATCAGAGAGGTTTCATCCAGCAAAAGATGAAAACAGACCAAAGACTCAGTGCAAAGCATCAGGCAGAACTCTGGAATTGCACTGAAAAGAAGGGAAGATTGTAGGAATCGGAGGAATCAAGGGCATCACAACAAAACCACAGAATTAACTAACCTGTATTCATAGGAGCTCAGAGAGACTAAACTGACAACCAGAGATCCTGAATGGAATTGACCTTGGACCATGTGACAGCTGTACAGCTTGATCTTCTTGTGGGACTCCTAACAGTGGTAACAGGAGCTGCATTTGGCTCTTTTTCTTGGGACCCTATTACTAAAATCTGGTACCTTACCTAGCCTTAATATATACAGGAGGTGCTTAGTCTTACTGTAAGTTAATAAGCCATGGTTTGTTGATTCTCGTGGGAGGCCTGCCATTTTCTGAATAGAAATAGAGGAGGAGAGGGTTGGGGAGGAGAGCAGCAGAGAGGAGGAGGAAAGGGTAGCTGCAGTTGGGGTGTAAAATACATAAACAAATTTTAAAAAGTGTATTGGTGGACATAAAAACAAAAAAAGGAATATGAAGACATAGAAAGAGTTGTATGGAAAAATATTAACCATGAAGAAAATGCATTATTCATCTATGAAAATCTAAAGAATAGAAAGAAATATGTAAATATATAATAACTATGTAGATATATAGTATTTCTTCTCTGGGATCAAGTAAGACAAATTTATTAAATATTATTTCAGTTCAGAACAATAGAACTTTTAATGAATTAATTCATATAAACTATTTAAAAATATAATAAATTGTTATAAGTACTTTTATACAGTACCCCTGTACTAAGTGATGCAGAATTCCCCTCTGTATATTGTGAATACATTTTAGTACCATTGGTTAATAAAAAAGCTGTTTTGAGCTATGGCAGGGTAGAGTAGTGCTAGGTGGGAAAACTAAACTGAATGAAGGGACAAAGAAGGCAGAGTCAGGAGATGCCATGAAGCTGACAGAGGAGAAAGAGACAGGAAAGTTACAGGTAGGCTAAAGCCTCGTGATGATACTTAGTTTAATAAAAATTGGTTAATTTAAGATGTAAAAGCTAGCTAGAAATATGCCTGAGCCATCAGCCAGTGTTGTAATTAATATAGATTCTGTGTAATTATTTGGGTCAGGGGAGGCAGGAAACTAAAGTGAGTCTCTACTTACAGTTATGTTTGATTTAAATAATATTGTTACTACTTAAGTGAAAAAAGGTCTAAGAATATGTTTAATTGTTAGGGTACAGTGACTACATTTTAAGCAAATTTTAATTTTTCATTCTTTTCAAGAAATTCCAACTTTGTTCTATCCTGGAGTAAACAATTTTATATTTATACTAGATGGATTCAAAATCTCAAATAGAAAAAAAACTTATGTGAGTGAAAAAAAAACACCATGTGAAATAAAATCCTGTCTATTACAGTTTTAAAAATATGCTGATTTAAGCATATTCCCTTTGAGAAACATCTAAAACAAGAATGAATGACAGATGAACACAGAGACAAATAGCTGTCTGAAGAAAGCAATTGGAGAAAAACGTTAGGGCAAAATCTCTACAGTGTTTCATTATATCCACGGGAAAGTTCTTTCAACTCTTTCAGAGAATGAGAGTTTGTACTACAAGCATTTGAAACACCATGGGATATTTAAGTATCTAAAAATCTATCTGTGAGAGTGTATCTCTACTACTCACCTCAGGAATTGGGATTTTTAACATTTGGCAATAACCAGGGTGTATATATTACAGTCACACCCCTTCTCCAGGGGTCTGTGTGTTCCTGTTACACACCCTCTCCAGGGGTTTGTGTGTTCCTGTCACACACCCTCTCTGGGGGTCTGTGTATTCTTGTCACACACCCTCTCCGGGGGTCTGTGTGTTCCTGTCACACATCCTCACCGGGGGTCTGTGTGTTCCTGTCACACACCCTCTTGGGGGGGTCTGTGTATTCCTGTTACACACCCTCAGCTAGGGCTAAGGGCCAGAATTATGTAGAATTCCATTGGGGCAGGGTAATACAAATTTAAATGTTTTATTACAGGTGTTTCTCATTCTATAAAGAATTGTTTTCAAATCAAAACATATAATTTAGAAAACAATAACTGCATGTTAGAAGAAAATATTTTTAATAACTACTAACTGTGTGGTTATTTCTCAGGAATTCTAATATTTCTACACACCCTTTACAGCTATTTTATGTAACTGGGTTTCCACTAATTTTAGGGTAGATGATTCAGGCAGCAGTAGATTAGCTTAATTATTGTTATTTGTTGCTACCATTCTTTCGATTCTTACTGTGATTAAACATTTATTAAGACTCTGCCATATGGCGGATACCTCCTCCAACTAATCACATGTTTTGATGTGTGTTAGTGACAGATTTGTGTTTCCTTCTGTGTTTGATGCTGTTTCTCATTTTCCGTTTAAACACCACCCTGTGTTTGGCACTCGTAATTTCTAGTTATTCTCTAAAACTCTAATCAGGGAAGGATGGTGAGATCCTCAGCGCAGGAGAGAGAAGACTACATTTCTGGAAGCTAATCAAGAACATTGTGGTGGGCCTCTGTGAGAGCATTTTCATATGACACAAATATTTCTGATTTCATTTCTAAATTGAGGTGACAAATAAATGGAATATAGTAACACCATCACTTATAACTGAACCTTTTCATTCCTTTAAACCATTGCCAAAAATTTAGAAGAAAATAAAATTGTCCACACCAAACCCAATCTTTTCAATTATTTAATTGACAATGTTTTATTTTTAGTAATGATTTTTATATTTTTCACAATTTTCTGTTATTTTGTGTTACTGTTGTAGTAAAATTTGATGGTGAATAGTTAGTCTAAAGCTAAGACTTATTTATATCTGTTTATACATTTTATTTGGATAGTCATCTGACATTAGATCTATGCCAAAATAACATGTAATTAGGAAGTTGATTTCATACAAATTTTCTTTGCTCTCTTACATTACAAACAGGAGGAAACCTAAAAATAACACAGCAAAGGAGACATTTTACCATCAGTTCCAAACCAAGGAATGCTCTCCAAAGAGGAAAGACAAGAAAGCAAAGGAAATATATTCTTCATATACACAGAGACTGCTCCCATGAATGATGTTTAACATGATCATGTACTGGGTTGTGGATTCTATTACAGGGTTCCCAGCCAGAGTAAAGGCTGGATAGCAAATGTGGCTATATTTCACCAGCTGTTTTCATTCCATGCATTCACCAGCAAATTTAATAATTAGGTATTTACTTATATATGAGGGGTATTCCATGGTGTATATGTACCACATTTTCATTTTCTGTTGAAGGACATTTAGTTTGTTTCCACTTCTTAGTTACTGTGTGAAGAACATTAATGAACACATGGCTGAGCAAGTGTTTAGAATAGGACATCGTGTCCTTTGGGCACACACCAAGCAGGAAAAAGCTACAGCATATGGTAGCTCTTCTTTTAACCTTTTGGTGATTCTCCACACTGTGTTTCATAGTAACTCTACACGCTTTCAATACTACTAACAATGGGTCAGGGGACCTTTTCCCATACCTTTACCAGCAGATTTGGTCAGGTTTTTGTTTTCCATCAACATTACTTAACAATTATATAATGTTATACTTTTATTGAATTTTGCATTTATTTTATGACTTTTTAAAATTATTTGATTCCAGACACATCAGAAAGATGGACTTACATTGAAGTTCACTGAAATGTTGAAAGCCTTATATATTATTATATTATATTCAAGCATATCAAAGATTAAACTTTTTCAAGTAATCAACACTTTTTATAATATGAATGTATCTGACATAAATTTCACTTAAACAAAAATGTGCTTCAGGTTGGCGATACATGTAAGTTGTAGTCTGTTTGTGCAGATTAGAAACCCCTGCATGCTAACCCGAGGAAGATATAAACAGTGATTCCATTCAGAATAAACCAACAGTTATTGAGAAATTAGGCCAAAACTATTTTGAAAATTTTGTTTTTACTGTGACACTCTGCCTTTGCATTTTTTTGTTAATAAAACATTCTCTTTTGACAATTTCAGATGTGTATACAATGCATTCTGAGTTTTCTCGTGTCTCACGACTGTTACTTATTCCCCTCCCACCTCTGTCCACCTACCTTGCTCCCTATAGATGGTGTTCCATGCTGATGTCTGTTTTGTTGTTGTTCTTTGGGTTTTGTGACTCACCAAGTCTAACTTGGACATTACAGTATTATTCAGTGAAAGTCAAAATGAGTATGAGGCCTCTTTGTAACCTACAGGACTATAATTTGTTGAATATTAACTGGGTAAGTAGATAAATGACCTTTATTGCAAGAACATTTTGGTATAATTCCAAAGATGTGATTTATGAAACAAATTACCAGTGGTCTGAGTTACTTTGAAATTTATAACTTCTGCTCTGTGAAAGACAATGCCAAAAGAGTAAAAGGTAAAACATATAAACAAAAACATCAACATCACCAAATTAAGAAATGCGTATGGAGAGCACATTTAAAAAAACATATTGTTATTTCAAATATATGAGGAAATTGCAAATTTAACAACTTAAAATGAGAAATTAAGTTGAAACAGGGACAAAAGTTACTAACTAGATGCTTCCCCAATCAAGAAGAATGCCAATCATGGGATCACGCAATGACGTGTTTAATATGCACAGTTCAAGTACTTCAAATACAGTGGCAATGATGTACTTCTCCAGGCCTATTAGAATGATCAGTCGAGAACACTAGCACACGTGCATGGGCACAGATGTGAAGTCAAAGGAATACTCAATGTGGGAAGGTAAAATAGGAGTGCTTCTTCGGAGAAATTTGTCTACCCTTTAAAGATGAACACACTCCTGATTTCAGATGCAGCATCATCTCGTTTGGTGTCTATGTTGTTATTTTCTTCTGGATACTACCAGCTGAGTAAATGCAGTATATGTTTATCAATGCATAACATACAGTCCAAGGAATGACTCTCAGTGTAAACTGTGGACTTAAGCAATGAGACAGATGAGCGTAGACTCTTTAGTTGTAGCAGGTGTGCTTCTCTGACTAGGGATCCGGCACTGAATGCACATGTGTGAGAAAGTAGGTGTGCTTTTCTGACTAGGGATCCGGTGGAGAATGCGTATTGTGAGAAGAGGGGGATGGGGAGAAGCTCTGGACCTCCCACTTCCTTTGCTATGGCTTCAAAATGATGCTTTAACAGTTAAGGAAACTGGAGATGTTGGCAAATTATTATCCTTTAGAAATATCAGGTAACCACGTATATTTATGAAGAATCTATACAAAATGTCCAAGGATAGAAACATAAAATACATTCAAAAACTTTGGATTTTAAATTTTTTAAATATTTCAACAATGATTTATGTGCATACATACTAATGTATTTGTCTATGTGTTAAGAGTATCTGTATTTATGAGTGTTTATGTGTGTGTCACTTTGTGTGTATATGTGTCTGTGTATGTACACACATGCATATATATACATATATACATACACACACACAAACATCACAAACATGTAGATCTTTGGGTGTGCATGTGTCTGTGTCTATATGTGTTTATGTGAATATATATTTGTGTATACATATGTGTGCATTTCTTTGAGTGTGTGTGTCTCTGTGCATATATATGCTTATGTATATCTGTGCATGTGAATTGTGCAGATGTGTGAGTGTGCATGTGTATTTGTGTGTATGTGTGTGTCTAATGAGAGTCAAGAGTGTAAGGTTCAGTGTGTATATGTTATTTCTGTGTGCCTGTGTTTTTATTCTCACAACTGTAACTGACTTCTGTAAAGAGTGGTCATGTTTAGGTCTTACACTGAATCATTGCAAGAAGTCATAGAAAGAGCTGATTTCCTCCGCTTCCTCTCCCAAAGCCTGACTAATTGTCCCCCTCATTGTTTTAGTATTATTCTATATCATCTTTCAAATCTCAATTAAATTTACATAACTTGCCAAAACATTTTTTTCCCACATGGTCATCAATGTGTTTGAGTTAAGTCTGGGACTTCCGGGTTAAACATTTGATCATAAAGGTCGAGTCCTTGGGAGAAAGCGGTCTCTGTGTGGGATGAAAGCTTATGTTTGGTCCTTTGTTGGATGACTACCAACCTCATGTCTTCAAAGGAAGGCCAGAACATGCCTGGCAGTTTGCCAATTCTAAAGGTTTCTGTAAAGAAAGAGATCTATTCTGAATTATTTTCTTCACACTACAGCAAAGGTGCTACTTGAGAAGCCAGCCCCAGTGCAAACATTAACAATGGAAAGATCTTTTGCTGACCACTCACATGAATTTACCTTCCTTGGCTTCGATACCCGCAGAGCATATTCTTCAAAACTTTGTCTTCTCTGTGGGCATCTTTTTATTTTTATGAAAGAAAAAATGTTCTGGGAAGAAAATTCGCCATCATTTGGAGACAGCCAGCTGCTAAGATTTAGAACAGCAGCTTCCCCACCCTTCCTGCTTTCAGGATGTGGCTCTGAGCAGAGACAGGGCCATAGGAAAGTTAGGGAGTAAAAGAAAAACTAAAACAACACAAATTTATCTTTAGAGAAAAACGAACAAACAAACAAACAAAGCTGAGGTTTTCGAAAGGCACACACTTTGATGGCAAACACATTCAACAATGCTGCAGCTGTTAAAAGGAATGACACCACTCAAATCTCAGAAAAATTCTAATATGTAAAATCTGCAGTGCTTTTTAGCATCAAGTATATTTGTTTCATTGTCCTTCAAATGAATTAGAGAACTGTCTCATTAGGAACCAGTATCTGTAGGGATTTTCTGTGGCAGGTCCTGGTATGAAGATTATACCAGATAAAGCAATAATGACATGATATCAATGTAAATCAAAGAATCTAACTTAGTGTTACTTAAGAGTTGATTTTTATGTCATACCTAGAATATTATCTACAAGACAAATGATAAATGCTTACTTTTCATAGGGCTTCATCAGATAATTTAAAAATAAAACTGCCTATACTACAAAGATATAACCCATGTTTTCAAGGTAGACTTTCTGATGGGTAATTTAAAGTTTGATAAATCAAAAAAAAATAGGAGTTTTAAGTGATATGACAATTTGCCTTCTTTACTGAGAAAGACTGCGTCCTTTTCTTGTGTGGGTTTCTTGCTGTCTCTAATTACTATATTCCTTACCAGGTCCAGGAGCAGGTTTTGTCTTTGCAATTCATGAGCCTCAACTCATTAGAAAGAAACCATCACTGTATCAGCTATCATCATATTTTGTTAGGCAAACATGAAAAAAGAAAAACAAGCAAATGAAAAACCCCACTGAGTTGGTGTCCATTTTTCTCTTTTGTAAGGTTTTTGATTTCCTATGAGAAAGTCACATTATCTCAAAAGTGTCAATCATACATTCTGATGTTGGAAAACAGATGGGAGTGCTATGTGTATACCCTGCCATTTATTGCTATGTTTTGTGACAGATGTGAGGAAGGACACCCTGATTACAAGTGGGAATATCAAAAGAACTTGATATGCTTCTGTATCATTTTTGATATTGAAACAATTAATAAATCAGCATGGAGTTCTTATGGTGGTAAGGCTTTGATTTCAGGTGTTTTCTTTGCTCTTGTTTCTCTTTTGTTTTGCTGTTTAGATACACTGACTGCAGTTGTTCAAACACATGGAAAAGTCCTAGTTTAATCAATAGAATTATGTCTTAATAAAAATTGAATGGCAGGCAAAATATTACTTGACTTGTTTCATGATGTTTCTTTTTTTTCTTGTATCGTGTATGATATTAGGTAACACTAGACAAAAAGTTCTACATATTTAGGCTCCTGTCACAATCTGTAGACCTTAGCGGGGAGCAAAGCAGGACCAGCTAGCAAGGCTGAGCGCCAACGCCCTCCGTAGAATTCAGAGCATTCTTTTCCCCCGCCTTCCACTTCATGTTAAGAGTCCACAGATTACAGATAGTCTACTGAGCTTTGCTTTTATATGAGTTCCCCAGAAGAGAACTTAGGACTGTGGGCAAGCACTTTTCCTGCATGAGGCACCTGCTCAGCCCAGAAACTTAGGCATTTATGAAAACATCACATTGTACTCTATAAGCCTAATACAATAAAGCATGTGTCTGCTGAGATATAATGCAAAACCTTAATATTTAAAGGCTCTTAGAGTTTGCTTGCTTCATATTAATAGTTCCCTGGACAGTGAGGATAAAGAACCTGAAATGACCCTACCCTATAGCAACACTGACGAATATCTTGCATATCATCACAGAACCTTCATCTGGGGATGGATGGCGTTAGAGACATAGACCCACACTGGAGCACTGGACTGAGCTCTCAAGG
>NC_022012.1:6289018-6292494 GCF_000317375.1 Microtus ochrogaster | reverse complement strand
AAGGGTTGGAGGAGGGGGGGAAGGGTGGGAGGAGGGGGAGGGAAATGGGAGGCTGGGAGGAGGTGGAAACTTGTTTTTTTTTCCTTTTCTCAATAAAAAAAAAATGATCAGAAAAAAAAAATATATAGTTTTTGGTGAGACATGATCACAGAAAGATATACAAGCACATCTCATATCCAAACAAAATGAGGCTTGGGATTCCCAAGGGAATCTTTTACCAATGAGGCCAACAGAAATCATCATGAGCCTTAGAATTAGGAAGAGATTCTCCAGGAAAAACTGGGAACAAGGTCGAGGGTGTGAGGATTATTATATTAAAGTGTAATGTTACCAAAATACATGTTCTTGAGAAAGATTGTGATTCAAATTGAAATATTCCATGTAAAAGATATATTACCAGAAAAGTGATATAATTGTGAATTTGAGGCCATTAAAGTTTATTTTCCAGCCTCCTTGCCTTGGGATGAAAAGAGATGGAAGCTATATGTTTCTCTTTTTTTATTGATCTTTATTGATCTACATTTCCTCTGTTCCCCTCCTTGCCTCTCCTGTACTCTTCAACCCTCTCCCAAGTGCCCCAAGCTCCCAATTTATTCAGGAGACTTGTCTTTTTCTACTTCCCATGTAGATTAGATCTGTGTATGTCTCTCTTAGGGTCCTTATTGTTCTCTAGGTTCTCTGGCATTGAGATTGTGGGCTGGTTTTCTTTGCTTTATGTTTGAAAACCACTTATGAGTGTGTGCATGTGATAATTGTCTTTCTGGGTCTGGGTTACCTTGTGAGAACCCAAGTCAATAAGACCCCTACCCCAGTTTCCAACTGAGGCGATTTTATGTTAAAACAGGGTTAGGACAAATCAGGATATCTGTGGGCGGCAGCAATCTTGAGACCCGTTGCACCTACCAAAAGGAAAAACACCTGGTCCTTTGTGTAATCTATCAAAGCCCCCGAGGGGGCAGAAACTGGTAGAAACTGGATGAAACTGGCTTGATCTAGACTTATTTTTGTCCTGATGTTGACCCACCACATATGTTAATCTGAATTGTCCAATGATGTTGCTATTGCTATGTTTCCCCGTTATGTAACCCCAAGACCCTATAAATACTTGCTGAAAAAAAATGCATAGGGGGCTCAGTCTCATGAGAGTACTGAGTCACCCATAGGCACCTTTGACAATAAAAAATCCTTTTGCTGTTTGCATCCATTGGCGTGGCTTATTGAGTTTGGGGGATCCTTCCCTGAACCCTAGAAATTAGGGTCTTTCAACCTCACTCAAAATGATGTTTTCCAGCTCCATCCATTTGCCTGTAAAATTCAAAATATCATTATTTTTTTCTGCTTTAAATGTACCACATTTTCCTTATTCATTCTTCAGTCAAGGAGCATTTAGGTTGTTTCCAGGTTCTGGCTTTGACAAACAATGTCTTATGATTTTGTTGGCACGAAATCAACATAATAAAAACAAAAACAATCAATGAGACAAAGAGTTGATTCTTTGAGAAAATCAACAAAATAGACAAACCTTTACCAAATTTAACCAAAAGGCAGAGAGAGAATGTCCAAATTGACAAAATCAGAAAAGAAAAAGGGGGACAAAACAACAGACACTGAGGAAATACAGAGAATCACCAGGTCATATTTCATAGAACTGTACTCCACAAAATTGGAAAACTTAAAGGAAATGGATAAATTTCTGGATAAATATCACTTACCAAAATCAAATCAAGACCAGATAAGCTATATGTTTCTTAAGGAAGTAAAAACAGGGAGGCAAACAACTAACACTACAATAATTGCAGTACAGTGTTCTGATAAGAGAGAGACTACATACATAAGAGCTCTGAGTTCTGTGTAACTTAAGGCATCTTGAAAAAAGAAACTGGCTGCGAAAAAAGTCTTATAAAAACACTTAGACCCACCCTTTGCAGGAAGAAAAGTGCTGCAAACAAATATAACACTTTATCCTTGGCAGAAAAAATAACATTTGTGAGGTGCTGAGAAAGGATATTAATATGCTTCAATATATCTCCAGTTCTCTTTGTAAGATTGAGGCTTTCTGAGGTGTCCTAAGTCCATGTTACATGCTTTTTGGGGTTGGTTATCCTCATAGAGCTTGTGTTTGATCTTGTGCTGATAAGGCCTTACACGTGTGGTTCTGGCATTCCTAGAGACACAAGCTCAGATAAACTCCCTGCTCCTCTGGCTCTTAACAGTCTTTCTCCACCCTTGCTCACAATGTTCCCTGAGCCTTGTGCAGGGGTCTTTTCTAGATGTACCTACTGGGATTGAGTTCTGCAGTCCTGCATTCATCCTGGTTTTCTTCAATGGTCTCTATGTGTTTCGAGGACAAAGTTCCTTAATGAGGGGTGAGAATTACATTCATCCTCATGGAAGAGCACATGAATTGTTAATCCAATACCAAAATGTCAACTCTGAAATAATATACATATAAGTAATATTATACAAAAAGCAGGATATATATATATATATATATATATATATATATATAGCAACATTTGAAGAAAAAGGAGACCATGAACCTGACAGAGAGCAAGAAGTATATGGTAATGCTTTGAGAGAAAGAGGAAATGGTGTAATTATACTACAATCTCAAAGAAAGAAAAGAAATATTTTTAAATGATTCAAGACTTTGATGTGATATTTGGTTCCAAGTACCTAATATTTTACACACATACTTTAAATTCTGCAATTCCATGAAGTTAATATATTAGACAGGGAAAATAAAAAAAAGCAAACAAACAATCAAACAGTGGTGATTTCAAAATCCATAAAGTGTTAGACCAATGTTAAGCTCCTCAGCTTCAAGACATCTATTTAACATTATAAAGTTTATTGAGATTCATAGACTTTGGATCTGGATGCCTTTAATTTTCAAGTTCTGTAGGTGAAAGTTTTAATACATAGTTAATGAAAAAATTGTAAAATATAACTTATAAAAAGATTTTAAATCATTCAATGTGTTAAATATTCTGTTATAATAATAAATGTAAAATAATAATCATATACTTGGTAACACTTTGAATATTAAATATTATTCTGTAACATGAGCAAATTAAAATGATATCATTATTAGCATCATAATAATTGCTTATTAAAATCTACTAATATATTTTATATGCATATTTGGTTTGTATGGGTGGATGTATTCAGCATTCATAAAGGTGCCCCATTGAGGCCAAGAAGACATTGGATTCACTGCAACTGGAGTTACAGTTGACTGTGTACTAGCATGTGGGTGTTAGGAACTGATCCCATCTTTTAAAAGAGCAGCAGTTTCTCTAATTGTAGATTTCTTTTTCCAGCCCCCTCACAATATTTTTTCCACCACTTTGACCAATGTATTTAATATTTTCTGAAGTGGCTCCCAGGAGCCCATGGTGATGTCCCCAGTTAGTCCCTTGGGCAGCTGAGGATAGGCAACCTGAAATGACCCTATCCTATAGCAATACTGACGA
>NC_022012.1:6269618-6288366 GCF_000317375.1 Microtus ochrogaster | reverse complement strand
GAGAGAGAGAGAGAGAGAGAGAGAGAGAGAGAGAGAGAGAGAGAGACCAGTGAGGTACTTTAATTTTTATTGTAAAAGCTCTATATCTAAATACAGTTCTATTGCAAGATATTTGGGCTGAGGATTTTGATAATGAAATAGGGATAAGAGACTAAACATCAGGCTGTTGATGTATACTAAAGTGCTGCACTCTTTCTTAACATGACTCTCTTGCAATGTGACCACATTATGATGGTGATAGCAAGACAAAAAGGGAACTAAGTTTTATTTATCCTTGGGAATTCAGAGCTCAATTCAATCTCCACCACATACTCGTATCTCTGGAAATCTAGATTGCCATAGTTGGTGCAGGTTTTATATAAAAAATCAAGTATTGGAGCTAGACAGATATCTCAATGTGTCCAGTTAAAATGATATTTATTTATGAAAATAATAACATGAAATTCTGAAAATGATGTATATTTCTGTGCATATGTGTGCTTGTGCAATTTGTTTATGAAATAAAAAAAAGGCTGGCTGTGAAAATGATGAATACATTTCTAGTGCACTGACCTGACACATGTTTGATTTGGACATTAACTGCAAGATCACAAAATTTCAGAGATAGCTAAACCCTGTTCATAGGAGACACTGGACTGAATAGCTACTTAAATGTGAAATCTTGAAAAAGAAAATCATTCAAACCTGAAACATCTCAGTTACCTCTGCTTCTAAAACCTTACTGAGGCTTGTCAATCAAACCTCCTTCTGAATATTTTTCAGAACTTGAAATTTACTTATCATAAAAATATCAATGTATTTGAGTAAATAATTGTAAAACCACAAGGTTTCAATCTTGTGAATTCCATTAATTTATTTGCCTTCTAATTTATTAATTTTACTCTACTTTGCTTTTGTAGATGCATATTAAATGTTATCAAATTCTCTTACATTAATGAGTCCTTACGAATGAATATACCACCACCCACTATCTAAATCCGGAATGGAGAATTTTAGCGCATCTTTTCTATTTCCATTCTTTATGTCTCTCTTTTGTCTGGGGCTGAGCCTCACTCTACACTAGAGTCCTCTCTGTGGCTCAAGGTGACGTTTGACTTGTGAGATCCCTGCTCATCCTCACAAGCAGCGGGTTACTACTTTGATTCACTATTCCAGGCTCTACATGCAATATTAAAATTCCTTTTATTAGAGTCAGCAAGTAGTGCTCTTATTTGTATGAGCATAAATGATGTATGACTGCTCTCTACCTTTTTCTGAAGTACTTATGTGAGATATCATTGATATGGCTTTTGCCTAGTTTCTTCCATTCAACATAATGGTATCAAATAGCTACATTGCTTTCTCTGCCTCAGAACCTCATTCCATAATGCTATTACATCAATAAATAACCTCAATGCAGCCCCTTTGATGAATCTGGGGTTGTTGCCAGTTCGGAATTTTAATAATAAAGATGCTAAATACTTTCTTATGAAATTATTTTCTGATGCTTTCATTTCTACTTTATAATTTAAAATTGTAAAGTTGCAGGATAGAAATATCTATAACCCGAAATCATTTGACATCATCTTTATAATGTAATTATACCAATTTTCATTCAAACAAAATTGTATGAGGTGTTCAAAGCCATTCTGGGCTACAATAATGATTTTTTCAGGCAGTTGAGAGACATGGTAAGGGATTAAAAATATATAAATGAATTTTATATTTTCTGCCAAAAATGTGGTACTATCTCCTTGGAGTAGCATTCATTGCCTTTCCAGGACAGACAATGATGGAGAGTATACACAAGCACACCAAAGCCTTTTTTGGTGGAGTACTTGAAATGTGCTATACATCTGAATGAAGTGTGCTGCACACCTTTGTGGAACTGTGCTGCACATCTGTATGGAAGTGTGCTGCACAACTGTGTGGAAGTGGCCTGCACATCTACATGGAGTGTTATGCACAGATGTAGAGAAGTGTCCTGCGCATCTGCACAGTCCTTTTCCCTGCCCATCAGCACAGTCCTTTTCTTTCGTGATAGATGGAGTAGAACAGTTTACAAACTGTAGAACACATTCTGAGTTAGGAATGAATTTCCATATACCTTTCTCAGATTGTGACATTTTTATTTCTAAATGGTTGACTTTTATGAGAAATTCTTTTCTGTCATTTTGACAAAGAGTTTTAAGCTTTACGTTTTATTTGTAGCATTTGGAGCCTGTCCTGAATCTAGTTATTGTAGACCAGGCTGGCCTCGAACTCACAGAGATCTGCCTACCTTTGCCTCCTGAGTGCTGGAATTAAAGATGTGTGCCACTTCTGCCTGGCTCTAAATCTTATTTTTAAATTACATAGTAAATAATGTTATCTGTTTTAATAAAACACATTGAAATTTCTGGAGGCAAGGGAGATCCTAGGATTTAGCTTTTTCCTACCCTCAATTCTGGTGCTTTGTCTAATTTTTGCATGGATGTTGGGGATTTGAACTTGGGTCCACTTGCTTTTAACTGCAACTGATTTTATTGGCAGAGTCATCTCCCTGGTTCAATATAGTGTCATTTTCCCTTTACTCATTTTCTCGTTAGCCCCTTATAGTGCCTTCACTATGTTTCCCCAGCATGACATCTCTGAATTAAGTCAAAGTGTAAAAGTGCATTCTATCTGCTGAGTAGATTGATTCATGTAATCTATTTTATCAGGTGTATTTGTACAACTGTGGGATAAGTGCTGAAGTGCAGCATGCATCTTAAGTTCATAAGCTACTGCTCTGACTAGTGAACTGGTGTAGGAGCTCCTCCTGTCTGTGTGTTGCTTTTCTTGGTTAATGAATAAAGAAACTGCTTTGGCCTGTTGATAGGGCAGAACTTAGGTGGGGAAGACAGAACTGAATGCTGGGAGGAAGAAGGTGGAGTGGGAGGGGATGCCATGAAGCTACCACTGCTGGAGAAAAATGTGGTAAAACCTCATGGTGATATAAGATTAATAGAAATGGGTTAAATTAATATGCAAGAGTTAGTCAATAAGAAGCTAGAGTTAATGAGCCAAGCAGTGACTTAATGAATACAGTTTCTGTGTGGTTATTTCGGTCCTGGGCAGCCAGGACAAACAAGAGGCCTCTTCTTCCAACAGTGAACTACAGTGTTGTCTTGGGTCTCCTGCGGATAATTCTAATACAGATAGAACAAGTGTATGGTATTAGCATCCAAATTATTTTGGATTATTTGGATTACTTTCTTTTCCTTGATACATAGATGTCTTAGTAGAAAGCTTGAAGGTCCTCTGGGAAAAGATCACAGCAAAATGATCAATCTAAATTGCCATTACTATGCCAAGAATCCTTCACAAAACAATCAAACAAACAAACAAACAAACAAAAAGTAGTCTTTATTTTCATCAAGTTAAGAAGTTCCAGCTCTGGAACTGGTGGGTTAACTCAGTGTTAAGAGTACTGACTGTTTTTCAGAGGACACGGATTTGGCTTCCATGGCTCCCATGGTGTTTCACAACTACCTGCAACTCCATTACTAGGGCATATGATAATCTCCCCTTATCTCTGCATGAAAACAACCAAACGCATGCAGTACATTCATAAATGCAGGCAAAACACAATGTAAAATAAAATAAAAATCTGAAATTTACAAGATTCTTTCTCTTCAGACCAGCTCAAGAATGGAGATTATATCTGAGACTCTGACTCACTGTCCGCATAGTTACTGTGTTACTGCTGTCACATGTGCTCTAGCCATGTGCATATCTTCAGTAGCATAGTTGGTGCCATTGTTTAAACCCAGAATCACAACGTGTCTTATAATTATTAAAGGTACTTGTGGATTTTGTTAGGATTGGCCAACAATTTGCTCCTTTCCTGCAATTTTTGTTATAGTTTATTTATTAGACTTTGTTATTGCCTTTGCTTTTGAGATGATACCTCAGTATATAGTCTCCCCAGGCCTGGAATTCACCATGGAGTCAAGACTGACTTCTAGCTTGACACAATCCACTTGCCTTTCTTTTCCACATTCAGAAATGATGGGCTTGTCACCACAGCTGACTTTGTCATCTTTTGCAGTGATAGACTATGTAAAGATTATATATACTATGCAATAGATAATATACATTTAAATACTCTGGTTTTTTTTATATTTAATGGCCTCTCTAGGGAAAGCAACAACAACAAAAAATGACTATCTAATTTTTACGTAGCAGGGAAATTAATAAAACCACAGTTACACTTCTGCAAAAGCCAATAATATTCTTCTTGTGTGCTTTATATCTACAAAATTCACATTAAACAAGATGTTAATGTTTTTCTTAGAACAGTGAGTTAAGCCCGAAGGGACTTCAAAGATGAGCACACAGTCGTCTTTTCAGTAAGTCTCACAAGTGGAATACCTGGCATCTCCATTGCCTTCTGTGTGTCTGCTTCGACTGTGCTGTCACTGCTCCTTCTTTTTTTTTAGATTAGATTTATTGTTAAAAGTGTACGCTCACTGTTCCTTCTTAAGCCTGCAGGAATTTGATTGACAGCCTTTGTCTCTTAGGTTGGACAGCAGCAAATCTCTTCATCTTTTATGTGAAAATGTTTTTGTTTCACTTCCATTGTTTGGAGATGTGTCTGTTGAAAGTAGGATTCTTCGTTTGCTGAGTGTTTTCAGGATCTCAGAGATTTACTATTGTTCTGTGAGCTGCAGTTCTGATGAGATACCTCTGTTCCCTACAGTGTGTTTTATTCTCACTACTTGAAAATTTTTCTCTTTGTATTTGATTTTCAGTAGGTCGATTATAAAATACTTTGTATGTTTTTTTCATTCGCATTCATTTATCTGTCAAATGTTTGCAGAGCTACTTGGATCTGTGGATAAATGGATGCTTTTATTACATTTTGGAAATGCTGATTTATTACACTATTAGCAATTTTTTTAACTAAGTTCTTTTTCTTGGTAATTATTTTCTATTATTGTCTTGTTTACATTATTTGCCTAAGCATTTATTCTCTGTTTCCAATCTGAATGTCAGCTCAAAGGGTCAAACATCTTAAGCTAAGACCAGATATACTAAATATGATAGAAGAGAAAGTGAAGAGTACTCTTATACTCATTGGCACAGGCAAAGACTTTCTGAAAAGAATAACAATAGAAAGGAGTTTAAGGAAAAAAATAGGAGCACATAAAACTGAAAAGTTTTTGTGTAGCAGAAGCCACCATCATAGGAACAAAACTGCAGGTTATATAGAATGAGATAATAGTTTAACTATTTGTATAGTGGAGGGTTAATGTAGACAGAAATCTCTCACTCATTTCCAGTCACCCAAAATAGTCACTCAAAAATTATATTAATTAATACACTACTTGGCCAATAATTTTAGCATATTCCTAGCTAGCTCTCACATCAAAAATTAACGCATTTCTATTGTTATATTTTACCATAAGGATCATGGCCTATCAGCAAGGTTCCAGCTGGCAGCCTGTACCTTTCTTCTCTAGCATCTACATGACATCTCACTGACTCTGCCTACTTTCTTCTTGCATTCAATTTAGTTTTCCCACATAGCTCTATTCTGTCCTATCACATGTCCAAGCAGCTTCTTTGTTCATTAACCAAGAAAAGAAACACATATATAGAAAGACCTCCCACAACAGGTTAATTTATAAAATATATAAAAAAACTCAAAAGCTAGAATTCAAGAAATTAAATAACCAAATTAAAAATGGAATACAAACTGAAATGAGTTATTAAAAGAAGAAACTCAAATGGCTGAAAAACACTTAAAGAAATTTTCAGCATCCTTAGTTATCAGATAAACCCAAATGAAAACTATTTTGATATTTTCTTATACCAATAATAATGTATAAGATAAATAGAAGGAAGGATTACTCTCTGTAGGAAGGACAAATAGAATAAATAGTTATTGATGGACTGGGAGGTGGGGGAGTGGAATGAGAAGGTCAAAAGGGAAGGAGTAGGGAAGAGAAAGATGAAATGGAAATTATTGGGAGGGACAGCTAAAACCTGTTGCAGGAAGTGAGCCACATGTTGGTAGCCAGCCAGTTAGTTCCAAAATAATCACACAGAAACTGTATCAATTAAATCTCTGCTGGCCCATTAGCTCTAGCTTCTTATTGGCTAACTCTTATATCAATTTAATCCATTTCTATTCATCTGTGTGTCGCCATATGGCATGGCTTACCAACAAAGTTTAGGCATGTCTGACTCTGGCGGCAGCTTGATGGTGTCTCTCCTAACTTAGGCCTTCCTCCCATGCTATAGGCCAAGTAAATTTTCTTTATTCATTAAACAATAAAATCAACATATAGACAGAAGGATCTCCCACACCAAAAACAAAGGGCCATTTGAGTGGTGGTATGGAACCCTAATACAGTAGAAGCTTCCTAAAATACATACATATATGAAGGTAACCTAAATGGGATTGTCAAACAATGAGGGAGTAAGAGCCCCAACTGGATATTTTTTGTCACCAAATGAAGCCTTTAGTTCCAAGAATGGGTCCCATCTAATCAGTTGTTGGCCAAAGAGGCCTCATAGGAATCTCCAAGGAACACAGGCCATTAGCTTAGATTGTTTCCTCAAACTGATGGTTAGGTCCTATTACTAAAGGCAACACATACACAATTCACTGAAAATGCAAAAGTTGACCTACCGCCTCCCTATAGCCTTCCTTCCTACTGATGAGTGTTTATGGTACTGGATAATACCCTAAATATTACTAGAGGAGAAAGATAAACCCCAAACCAGATGCAAACCCTTTGATCTAAAGTGGTGGGCTGTCTGAAAAATACACTCACTTAACAGTGGCACTAAGCTGGTGGAAGTAACCAACCAATATCTGATTGGGTTTAAGGCCCACTCCATGAAATTGACCACATACGCAACACTGCTTAGGTGGGCAAGATTCTGGGACAAAATAGGCCATGGACTTAGGGGAAAACCAAATATTTCTGTTCTAAAAAGGGAATATAGAAAGAAAATGACTCCCAATGACTTGATAGCTAAACATCTTGTTCAACCATCCTGAGAGAAGATTCCTCCTGCAGTAGGTGGAAACAAATATAGTGATCAGACAATGCATAGATAGTAAGAGGCCTTGGAATATTCTGGCTTACTTGGGATGTGTCTGTCAAATCCCTCACCTCAGTGCTCAGAGAATCTTCCAAAAAGGGAGACAGAAAGATGGTATGAGCCAGAGGAAATGGAGAACACCAAGGACACAAGGTCTTCTAAACACAGAATAGCCAATAAACACATGAACTCACAGAGACTGTGTCCACAAGCACAGTGCCTGCATTGGTCTGGAACTGATGGAGTTCCAATGCTGAGAGTTAATTTTGTCACATGCCCCCACCCCTAACCCAGAAGCTACCTCCAATTGATAACTATATGCAAAATAATTCCAGTTTTTCCAACAGAGTCTCACCTAGGATATAAAGGACTCTTTAGGACAGTCCCTATGTCCAGCATTAGATGACCAACACAAAGTGAACCAAATGGCATTTTTGGAAGTAATTTCTCTCAAACTGTTTGGTATGAACATTTTTTTTTAATCATAAAGGTCTTTGGCTTTTATGTTTTGTTTTCTGGATGTGTGATTTTTTTGGGATCTCTCTCTCTCTCTCTCTCTCTCTCTCTCTCTCTCTCTCTCTCTCTGTGTGTGTGTGTGTGTGTGTGTGTGTGTGTGTGAACATGTGTATCTCTATGTCTATATCTGTTTATTTGCTGATTCTTTGAATCCTTTTACTGTTTGTTTTTCCTTATTCTCATTTATTTCATCCTGTCTTATTTTACTATTATTTTTTAGATGATTGTTTGCTTTCTAACAAGAGAGACAGAGAAAGGGTGTAAATTGAGGGGATGGGTGTGGGAGGATCTGAGAGGTGTTGGAGAAGGGGAAACATAATTATAATATATTGTATGAAAAAATTCTATTTTCAATAAGAAAATAATACAAAAATAAATATTTTATAGCATGTTTTAGAACCCTAGAGTAGACAACTGTTTATTCCTATAATTAGTATTTCTTTATTAAATTTCTAAATTATATCAATGTAAACAGAATGATGAACAATACTACCTTGATCACATCTTTTGTCTATGTTTTAAAATTCTGTTCTGAATTTTTTACTTTGTATTTATATTGTAAGATTTCTGTAGAGACAGGGTTTCTCTTTGTAGCCATGGCTGTCCTGGAACTCACCTTGAAGAGTAGGCTCTCCTTGAACTCAGAGATCAGACCTCCCTCTGCCTCCCAAGTGCTGCATTGAAAGACTTGTGTCAGCAATGCCCAGGTATTTTCTGTTTCTTAACTTGACTAATAGATATGATAATGATGTGATGACAGAGAGACAACATCATTGCATATTTTTATCCTTCTATGTTTATTTATTTATGATACCTGATACAGTGTGTAGGCCAGACTGGCCTGGAAATGAGGATATACCCAGTGTCTCATGAGTCAAGGTTATGGGTGGGAGTCAACATATCCTGCTGAATTTTTAGATTATTTTCTTTCTCTAAATGTTATTGATCTTGTTTTATTATTATTATTTATTTAAAATTTCCACCTCCTCCCATCCTCCCATTTCCCTCCCACTTTCCCCTTCCCCCTCACTCTCCAATCCTAAGAGAAGTCAAGGTACCCTGCCTTGTGGGAAGTCCAAGCCCCCTCTCCATCCTAGGAAGGTGTGCATCCAAACAGACTAGACTCCCAAAAAGCCAGTACATGCAGTAGAATCAAAATCCACTGTCATTATCATTGGCTTCTCAGTCTTCCCTCATGGTCAGCCACATTCAGAGAGTCTGGTTTGATCACATGCTCATTCAGACCCAGTCCAGCTGGCCTTGGTGAGCTCCAATAAGAGCAACAATAAATAAATGGGACCTCCTGAAACTTAGAAGCTTCTGTAATGCAAAGGATTAAGACAAAAGGCAGCCTACTGAATGGGAGAAGATCTTCACCATCCCTGCATCAGACAAAGGTCTGATCTCCAAAATATATAAAGAACTCAAGAAACTAGACTTTAAAACTAATTAACCAAACTAAAAAATGCGGTACTAAACTGAACAGAGATTTCTCAACAGAAGACATTCAAATGGCCAAAAGACACTTAAGGTCATGCTCAACCTCCTTAGCAATCAGTGAAGTGCAAATAAAAACAACTCTGAGATACCATCTTACACCTGTCAGAATGGTTAAAATCAAACACACCAATGATAGCCTATGCTGGAAAAGTTGTGGAGTAAGGGGAACACTCATCCATTGTTGGTGGGAATACAAACTTGATCTTGTTCTAAGACTTAGCAAAATGATTTCCTGTTGACCTGTGCTCACCAGAAGTTAACTTTATTTCTGGAATCGGTCCTGAACCTTGTACCACTTTGATTTGATTCCGAACTATTGCAATCTAGGCTTGAAGAAAAGGATGCAACTCTTTTGTTTTATGTTTTTGAGACAGGGTTTCTCTGTGCAGCCCTTGTTGTTCAGGAACTGGAATGTGCTCTGTAGACTAGGCTGGCTTCAAACTCAGAGGTCCACCCACCTCTACTTCCTGAGTGCTGGAGTAAAAGGTGTTTGCTCCCAGGCCTATAGATTCTTCTTATGACCAATACCTTGGGGGTCTCATCTTTTTATAGTTTGATGATAATTGAAGTTACATTTAATATATATATGCAGAGATGCATGCCACCTCTGAAAGCAAAGTTATTGGCAGAAAAGTTGCCTAATTGAGTTCTTGCTATTGTAGAATGCATGCTTTGCCCTGAGTGTAGAAACCAAATAAATATGATAGCCTTATGTTGATACAAGAGACTCAGTTACTGAGCACTCAGGACATTTCAAATGAAAACAGAGTAAACCAACAGTAGCAATTAGCAAAAATCTTTAAAATACATTTTCTTTCATGATGCTATTTTTCCAACAGCTTTAGAACTGTTTACCATACACTTCCATTTCTGAGGAAACATCTCTGTCTTTATAGCCTTTGGGGTTACACCGGTAGCCTTTTTCACTGCAAGTTGGAAGTGAATATTTCCAATATTTCAGGCCTTTCTTAGGTATCTGCTGGTTCTACATCAGGGAGGAAGGGGAGAATATCTTGGCAATGATTTCCATGATGTACCCCTACTACTGTCACAACAGGATACTTCCTCTCCACAGCTTCCAGTGTGATGTCTGTCTGAATGGCAGCATAAAGAGTCCTTTTACAGAAGAATCTAACCCTTGGACAGACCCATTACACCTTGTTCACCATTTCAGCTGAGGGTGGATATGGCAAGAAAGCAGCAAACTCTAGTCTAAGAACCCTCTGCAGAAACTGAACCTGCAGAACTTGAACTCTGTATCTTCCATCTGCAGAGCAGGGAGATTCAAATGTTTGTCATTTACACAACCAAGTCTATGTTTTGTTTTGTGTAAGAGTTTCATATATATTTCTCAAGCAACCACCTTGCTCAGACCACTTAGTTTCAAAAACTCTTCTTTGTCAATTGATTTGGTTTCTGTACAAATAAAAGGATGAATATATAAATGAATATATTCAACTATAAATGAATATATACCAAAAGAAGAAAGAAGAAAGAAGAAGGAAAGAAAATTAAGGCAATGGAGGTACATGCCTTTGATCCCAGCATTCAGGAGGCAGAGGCAGACAGATCTTTGAGTTTGAGTCCAACCTGGCCCACAGAATGAGTTCCAGGACAGCCAAGGCTACACAGAAAAACCCTGTCTCAAAAAAAAAAGAAATAAAAAATATGTTCCATTTTCTTCATACCAATAAAATGATTTAGTTTTGTTCCTTGCCTTACAGAAATAAGGAAGGCCTTTAATACAGAGCAAGCAGAAATAGATATTTTTGTTTTTGTTCTTCACTTAATTGTGTGCTTAGAAGGAAAGCTTAGTACTGAGCTCTAAAAATTATTATAACTTAATCATTGCCTAGGAGCAAATGTCCCTGTCTCCACGTGAGTAGAGTCAAGGCCCAAGGTCTCCCAGGTAGTCCCAACCGTACTGTTTGAAACAGTCTTTCACAAATCTGGAGCAGGACAGCCTCACTAGACTAGTCACAAGGTGTTTGTTTGTGGTGGAACTGCATATTTGTGAACATCAACAATAAACCACTATGTATAATTCTTCATAGACTTGGTGACAATCAACTTTTCCTGTTTTTTGTTGACAACTTTTCCTTGAATTCTGCCTTAGTCACCTGGGGTGATTCACCAGCGAGCCATCCGGACATGCTGCTTTTCTCTGGAAGACTGTTGCTGATGCCATGCCATTAGTAACCGTCCTAGGACAGCTGGTTGGCATTCCGTGCGAGTTCTCACAGGTTTGGTCGTCAAGGAGCTGAGCAGCTGTGTAGATTTTTAAATTGGCTCAAATATTTAAGAAACACAATGTTTTTTTAATTTTATTCTATTTATTTCTGATAGTTCTAGTCCTCATCTCTTCTCTCTTCTTAGGTGACGAGACTAAAAGCCTGTGTATTTTTCTTCAAAGAACCAATTTTTAGGTTTAATTTCCTTTGATAAATTTCTGCTTTCAATTTCATTTATTGTATGTTGTTGTTTTTGCCATTTCCTTTCTCTTAACTACTTTGGATATAATTTGTTTGACTAGTTTCTGTTGTTCTGTTGGTTTATTGTATCTTCCCAGATTTTAAGGTAACATCATAGGCAAATAATTTGAGATTGTTTTTTCCTGACACATGTAGAATATGATAAAAATAATCTCCTGTGTACTGGTTTTCCTATCTTGAAGGATTCTAATAAATCATATTTTTACTTTCATTTATTTTAGCATATTTTTAAGAATTTACTTTTAATACTTACTACTATGTGTCTATGTATGTGTGAATGCATGTGCTTGTAGAGGTCTAGATGGGCATTAGATACTCTGGAGATGTGATCTAAAGAGGTATTTAGTCTCTGACATGGGTGATGGGAGCTATACTATAGGCTTTACAAGAAGAGTACATTATCTAACCACTGAGCCATCCACTGCCCCAGCTGAATGTATATTTAAGATTTTTCTTGAGATTTTTTTCTAAGACTTGTTATCTAGAAGTCTATTTAATACTAATCTTTACTCTCAATAATATAAATTTGTTTAAATATTTGAAGTGTCAAAAATGTAGGTCCGTCAAAACACGAGGCAGCGAGAGAGACCCTAGAGACTGTCAAAAGCTGAGGCAGTGAGAGAGACCCTAGAAACTGAGAGTTTTGACTTTCAATAAACACAAAAACTATTATGACTGTAATCGTTCACTCAACTTCTTGACCAGCTTCTAACAAATAAATATATTTGTTCTTTTAGATGTTTTGTGAAAATATGTTTGTTTATGCACTAAAATTCACCCAATGGTATTAAGTTAGTAAAGGTTACCTTTTGATAACGTTTATTTTTTTCTGAAATATTTTTCCAGTTTAGAAATACACTATGTCCAAAATTTTACTTTTCCAGAGCAATAAATGTCTACAAAATTAAAGTTAATATAGCTATCAGGATAACTCAGTAGTCATAACAATACAGAGATAAATGGGAACATGCTTAATGGGCTCAACTGCCAATAATGTTGATAAGAAAACAGTAGTGATGCAGACAACTTGAAACAACTAGCTGATGTAAAGAAAAATGACAATCACCTACAATGGTAAAAGTTGTGACAAAAGACATGGTACAACAAATGTGTGTATGTGTTATGTGTAAGTGCACATGTGTGTTTGTGTACTTATGCATGCCATATGTTAAAAATCACTGTTTTCCAAGTGCCTCCCATTTAAACCTCAAAGAAATATATGAAAGCATAAAGTATTATTTCCATCTTATAGACAGAATTCCAGAAAAGGTGAACAAATTTAGATCATATAGTGATTAAATTTTACAGCTGGACTTCAGTTGCATATACAACTTTATAGAATTTTGAAGATAATTTCTTTTTCTATGATGCTGTCAGACATTATGATATGTCTAACAAACACTTGATAATTTAAAAGGTTATAATCATTTGGAAGAAAGACAAAAAATTGAAAATGACAACACTCTCTGATATGTAGATGGAGCCCAAAGAAAGAACATTCAAACTAATTCTGAGTTGAGGAGAGAGAGCATCTACTACAAGTTTGGAGCATTGAAATCAAATGGCTATCAACACAAGTTTTCCAATAAGATCATAGAAAAGAAAAATTGCAAAAAAAAAAACAACAACAAGAAACCCCTGCCATTTAGTGATGCCTTGTTAAGTCGCAGATTCACTGAGACTCCAAGTTGCATTGAGTGAGTTTTTAATAGGCTCAGCAAGTCACACAACTAAAGACAATGATTTCTCTTTCCCAAGAGGTATCAAATGCATCTACTGGCCCAGAAGTAAAGAATGTGGGTTTGTGAGCCCCTTCCACTTTGCTGACAGATTGTGGATAGAGCCAGTTTTGTATGGACCCTGTGCAAGCAACTTACTGCAGTTGTCATGTGTTAATGATTGTGTAGTTGCATCCAGTCTAGAGTATGACATTCTGTAACCCTTTAAATGATTTTCTAACCCTTATATACTTTCTGATCATACATAAAAGACTTACAGTTGTTACCACAAAAAAATAAATAAATAAATAAAAAATACTTCATTTTCCGTTAAACTAGGATAGTCAAATGCTTTAAAGGGGAAGAAAATATACCAAAATGTTAAAATTGGGGAGTAGTAATTTTAATAATTATTTTATCTATCCTCTGCAAAAATAAGCCATGAGGTTTAAAGGTTATAATTTGCTTGTGTAGTGCAAAAAAATGATTCAAAATAATCTCTTTAAGTACTTGAATGCATTCTATTTCAGGAAAAGGTTATATGAGAGGCAGAAATTACTCAGGAAATGCCTGTGGAAAACTCAGCTGTCTTCACCATTTGCAAAATGTGATTAGGCATTATTTAAAATGAGGGGAAAAGAAGGATATGTTGCTTTATTTGTCTTATAATCTACTACAGGTGTAGCCTAACAAAGAAATACAGATTCATGTGACTTTGCGGATGTGGGGAAGCTGGGATATTCTGATAACCAGTGAATACATCCTGAAAGTACACAGTGGATTCAGTGGTCTTACAGCAATTATAGCTGAAGTAAATAGATGTTCCTGTAAGCATTGCTGTAATCAGCACTTCAATTTCAATACAAACTAGAGAAGAACTGTCATTACACAGAGAATAAAATAGGATTAGAATTAAATGGGAAGGGGGAAGAGGAAGAAGGGAATAGCAGGATTCTGATATCTGCAGTGTGGATCCTGTGTTCTGTTTAAATCACCACTACAGTAGTTCTTGACACATGCTAAGGTTTATGAAGCATTTATGGAGATTGAAAAGAAAACTAATAGCCCTGTTAGCATGAATTCTATGTAACAAATGCTGCTGATTTGAAGAGAAAATTGAAATAGATATAAATAAAGTATTTCAGGTCATTATTCATTCAGAAAATATTCTTTTTTGCTTTTAATATCAAACAAATAAGAGCAACTTATAACGCATTTTATCCACAAAACACAAGTAGAATAAGTGATTACAAGAGAAGAGAAGGTATTAAATAGAATTAGAAATTGGGCATCATCTGGATCTAGTGTGGGAGAATTGTCTGTATTCTGTCAATCATGTTTTAAATAAATGCTGATTGGCCAGGCAGGAAGTATAGGTGGGCCAACCAGACAGGAGGTAGAGGCAGGGCAATGAGAACAGAATTCTGGGAAGGAGGAAGCCCATTCCTCCCACTCCCGCCCAGATCACCAAAGAAGCAGGATGTGATCTCCCTCACTGAAAAAGGTACTGAGACATGTGGCTAACATAGATAAGGCTAATGGATTAATATAAGCTATAAAAGCTAATACAAAGTCTGAGCTCATGAGCTAATCAGTTTATAATCTTATGGAGATCTCTGTGTGATTTTCTTTGGGGGATTACCGGCTTTGGGAACTGGGCAGGACATAAACCCCAATGAGCAGGCCCACATGCTACAGAATGGCGCCCAACATAAATAACTGCATCAAGCTCATGTTACATGGATCTGGTGTGACAAATGCTCACATATACCAACTTTCATCTTTCACAATTCTCTAGTTAGATGAAGATGAGGAAGCTTCTAGGACTTGTTTAGCAGAAGGCTGTGAATCCATGAGAGTCAGAAGCTTACTTGGTTGTAAGCTAATTTACAGTAACAATTTATGCTAGCAATAAGCCATTCATGCCTAGGATGAATAATCCAATGTCATGGAGAAGCCTGGGTGTAAGGAAGAAAGTCATGTTTATAGAGCATTTTCCCATACATCCAGCACAGCACCTTGTACTTTTTCTTCGGTAATCATTATCCCTACAATGATCCACCACTTACTTAGTGATGGGATCAAGAAACTATTCATGCCCACGGGGACTATTACGAGATCACCTTTCTAAACCAGACATAACTATAGGAGGAATGGAAGTCAATACAGGGTTAAGGAAATGGAGTGAAAGAGGTTGAGCCAGGTCTTAGTTCTTTCTGATTCACTTAAACTCAAGCAAAGCCATATGAATTACTTTACATTTTCTATAGTATGGACCTCACTGGCATCTCATGGGAGGCTAGGCTTATCTTCCAGTTTGGGCAGAGAAAAACTTCTTGAAGTTGCATGTGCTGTGAAGGAAATGCATCAATTCAAGCTATAGAATGGCCTAAAGGAAGGATACAGCAGTGTACAGAAGAGAATACAAGATGAAGTCTTTCCTGTCACAGTGACTGGCATACAAAGGCTGAGGAATCTTTCCAACCTTAGGGAACTGTACTTGGGCATAAGGGAGATATTTGAATTATGCCAGAAAAAGGGATTTCAGGATGAGTCTGTGCCTATAAGAACTTGGAAGTAGGACATCATCTATATAAGTTGAAAATAGATGATAAAATTTGTGGCTTTTGCAATTAAGTTGTTTAAAGGGTATAATATATGTTGAGGTTCAATGTTCAAACATAGTTTTAAGTAGGTAAACTTTAAATTAAAAGGTAACTTAGATATCAGTATTTGATCATATACTCTGATATAGTGGAGCAGATTAATACCCAATATTTTATAATAATATCACCCCAAAATTGTCAAGTTGATATTTTCAATTTTCACGTACAATATTTGGTGAGAGACTATTCTGTCTATATTCTTTTTGCAAGACGAAGGCAAAAAAGGCCATAGAAAAATTCTGAATATCTTAAAGGAAAACAGGATTCATAGTAGGCCCTGATCTTTCAAAAGTAGAGTCTTGATCAGGACTTGGAAGCACATAATTTTGAAATAAGACATTACATGAGACAGCAAAGAAGACATGAGGAAAAGAGAACAGGGAAGAAGCCCACTCAAAGGAGACAATTTCAGATAGTGCTCCACCATCAGTCTAGTTCTTCAGGGAGTGCTGGATAATAATTTATACCCTAGAGTTTAATTTGTGACTCTATGAACAACAGACATTTTATGTTCCAAACACCAGGCAGTATTGATATATCTGCTATGATTTTATTTCCTTTTAACTTTGCAGATTGCTTAAACATCTCTAGAAGTCAAGGAAATTTTTATAAAAGAGATTTCATGTTGCCTTAAGCAATTACCAGGGAAACGTGAGCAACTGAGAAATAAGTGATGGGATCAGAAGAAAAAGATTTGGGGGACCAGTATAGAAATCATTATGTTTGATAAAGAGATGAGTTCCAGTGAGTCTCAAAAACAAGAGACAAGATAACTAATATATTGGAGATGTATGTATGTTTTCTGTTTCCAAACAATGTATGCTAGATTCTTGAGTTGGTGCCTATGTAATACCTTCCTGTTCAACAGGAAAAATGCACTGCTTGATCCACATGGGGCACTCAGAATTACAATGCTGCTAACATGGACCTATGAAGACTACCTTAGAATAACCCAGGGAGGATTCTGACCTGGTAAAAAGGATTGTTATTAGATAAACAGAAACCTAAACTCAGTGTTGCTCCAGAATGTCCCAAGGAAGGTTCCTGTTTACCAAGAAAACCACTACTTCCTTGATTCCCAACTCAACAGTCAGCCACCTTGGGCAAGGGTGCCGAGGTCTCAATTACCCAGACAGTGAGCAGCTGCTCAAAGGTAAAATCCATATGCTTTCCCATCCCGTTGCTGCTTTCTATTCTTGTGAGACAGCTCTGCAGTTTGTTACCCAATAAACTGCCTTTTCTACCCACAGAGTAGTTCAGTGGTTTAATGTACCTTATTTAAATATGCCACAGGTGGATTCAATTTAGCTATATAGTGAAACCAAGATTATCTATCCCAGCAAAGGATTCAGTGATTTTAAGTGTACGCCTTAAATTCACATTCCACAACAATCCAAGAATAGGGGCCATTTGTCAAGTATGTCCTCTTCCTTAATAGCATTAAAAACATGGCCAGACAAAGGTAGTTCTCAGAAGAAAGTATCAATGCTTGGTATTTATTATCAGCTCAAAACTATATCAATAAGGTCAAAATATATAAAACGACACATTGAAAGAAACTATCTAGTTTTAGAAAAATGTCATTGCTTTAAGAGATAATAAAAATGTAATTTCAGAAGTAATAATATGGCAAATGTAAATAGAGGAAAACTGAAACTCTGAATCTTTAAAATTCTCCAAGATGAGAAAGATAATTAAAATTAATATTTCATAGAAAAACATACATGTATTGATGTGCCCTCCGATATTAACATTTTCTAATTTTTTCATCAATTAGTCTGAAATGTTCTACTTTCTGGCACATGCTTGTTAAATAATTATGTATGCTCACTTGCATGCTTAATTATCAAGACAGATTTTCTTAAAGGCTCATCTTTTGCTCATTCTCCCCACAGAAAGCAAAGACTTAAATTGCTTTTGTTCAAAGAAAATACTTTCATTAGAGTTATTTCCACCTCAATGAAAACTAAGTGATGTCTTTCAAACTAACATAATAGGTGTCTTATAATTGAAAAAGTCGGCACATTTTTCCTGTGATGGCATAAATCCCTCTTCTAAAGTTTTAATACTTGTAAAATTTAGAGGAGAGAACTCCTCTTAGAAACTAAAACTGTTGATTCAGTACTATCATAAGCAAAAATCATCACTTAAGCCAGACAATGATTGACAGTACAAACTGTCACATATAAATCTAATCAATTTCAAAAGAGGAATGAAACTAGAAATGCATTTTGCAAAATGAATAACATTTTCATTATAATATTCTTCCATGTAGCACTTCAAAAAAGAAGAAACACACCTCATACTCAAAAAAGGGATATTCCAAATTGTAAACAACACACAAGCCTACAACTATTGTGTGTCAATATTATTATTAATATTACAATTATTATTATTGGTTTTCAAGACAGGGATACTCTGTAGCTTTGGAGCCTGTCCTCAAACTAGCTCTTGCAAACCAAATTGGCCTAGAACTCACAGAGATTTGTCTGCCTATGCCTCCCAATTTCTGGGATTAAAGACATGCACCACCACGGACTGGCTATCATTATTATATGTAAAGGAATTAATGGCATGCTCTATTCCAATATTCAATAAAGAAAACTGGGTAATTTTGTGTGTGACAGTCTCAGCACGTGAATTTTTGAATTTCAGAATTATGATTGTTAAGCATTACTATTATTCAGTTGAATATAATATGAAGGTGAATCCAAAGACAAACATATAGGCATCCTCCTGAATATTAACCTTCATCAGGCGATGAAAGGAGACAAAGACAGAGACCCACATTGGAGCA
>NC_022012.1:6264319-6269377 GCF_000317375.1 Microtus ochrogaster | reverse complement strand
AAAAAGACAAAAATCACTGCTTTGGTTTGGATGTGGACTTGATTGGGGGAGGGGGAGGGAAATGGGAGGCGGTGGTGGGGAGGAGGCAGAAATCCTTAATAAATATATAAATTAAAAAAAAATAATCTCTAAATTACTAGCACATTAATTCATTTACTTACTTATTCCTAGAAAATATGTAAATATTTGTGTTATGTTTTGAATTCAACCGAAACTTTTCCTACCAAATTATTAATATTATTCAACCCAAAATTATGTTTCATCACTCACCTTGTTCTTATTTTGGTCACTGTAACTCCTTTTAGCAGATTTCTATGTCCCTTTGAAACATCAACTGTCTTTCTTTCTTTTTTTGCTGCCATGCTTCCTCACTTTTTAGACCTATTAAGTAGTAAAAGTTATTAGCATGTCTTGTGGCCTACGTTTTCTGACAGGACTTTTATCTTGTTTTGTACAACTTTGATGACCTAAACATTTATTCTTGTTTCAAAGTGTTCTTTTTTCTTATTTGTAGTACCATTTTTGGGTAAATCACGAACTAGGGGAAGCAGTAATTGGATACATCTGAGCACTGTGGATTTAAATAGAGATTTTATGAGCATTATATAAGCAGACCATGAAATTAGCTATTTCTCTGCCACAAGAAAATATATAAACTGGAAATCTTGCAATTAAGCACTTGTCTTTGAATTAGTTATTCTCTCTATAAAAGTAACTCACTAAATGTTCTAGAAGTCATAGCAGCCACAGCTGGGACATCAATCCTTATATGCTGAGCAATTCTTTGTATTTATTCCTTTGCCACTGAAACCTTTACAAGCATGTTTTTGCTGTGCCTCAAGAACCTACCCTGTGAAATTGGAAATAGCCCAATCTTTAATTTATCTCTGCTACTAAATGCTCATTCAAAACTGTTCTTCAAGATCTCCAAGATACCCAGAGCTCTTCCTGATGGCCCTAGGAACAATAATAACATTGCCCCAGTTTCTCTGAGGATCTTCTGTTTGATTACTCTTTGTGGAACATGTAATACATAGTAATCTGATAGTATTGGATAAATATATTTCTCATGCTCAACTTAGATATTCTAGAAAAAAGAATAAGAAGTGGTATAGCAATTCTAATTTCCTAGTAAGTACACTACATTGTCTTTATCATATAATAGTCCTATAGTTCTTCATACTCCTAAGAAGGTTAGAAAGCCTAACAAGGAAAAGAACTTAATCATGCCTCATTGAAATATTGGCATTGATGTTATAGGTATTCCTCTTCTAGTTTCATAGATGAATGTATGGAATGACATATTATTTCTGAGACTGTGTTTTTATATACCTTCTATGTGTGAATAATGGGGTTCAAATTTTTTGAGATGGAAAATTCCTTAGTAGTAAATTAGGTGGTACTCATTGTTAAGCCACAGAGAAAATCTAATGCAGGTAATCTAGCAGTCAAGGAGTCAAACACATTACTTGAATTCACTCAGTTAACCTCAGCCTTGTTTGTTCATCTGAAAAACAAAGATTGTCTCCATGTCAGGCATGTACAGATAAGGTGTCAATAAGATTACGATGTCCAAACTCTAAGGCTCTTCTTACTTTAATCAGATTATCTACTGAAGAATTTCATTAACACCAGACACAGAAATCTCCAAATCAAAGTTATTTATTCTATCATCTATCTATCTATCTATCTATCTATCTATCTATCTATCTATCTATCTATCTATCTATCTATCTATCTATCTGTGAATATGCGTGTGCTTATGCATGGATGTCATAGTATATGCGAGGAGACATAATTTTTTTCTCACTCTCTAATGTTGGTTCTGGGGATTGAACTTAGATCTTAAAGCATGGTGGCAAAAGTCTTTTGTGTCTGAGTCGTTTTGCCAGCTCATTGTATGAGCAATTTAACTCCAGTCACATTTACTGATTTCTGGCTGATCAGTGCTATCTATGACAGGACTCCTAAATACTACTTCTTTCTTTACTTCCTAAAACATTTTCAGAATTACCAGATCCCTGAAATAATAGTTCTTCTTCAGATATAGAAATAACATGTCAACTCTTCAGTCGAAATATTTTCAGTGTTTCCCTCAAGTACCTGATACCTCTTAGTATCTCAATAGTAATAACTTTTCTGTAAGTCACTTATGAAGGAATCTTTTCAACAGCCATGCTTCTGCATCCTCATGTTTGGTCTAACCACTGTGAGTTGATGATTTCCAGAAACAGTTTCATGGGCTTCTAGCTAGCCCCTGCATCTGTGGGAATTTGATGGGTGTGTCTCTGGTGATATTATCCAGAGCTAAAAGCAGGGAACATACCTACCAAGTTTCCTTTATTTTTGAATAATTTTCATTTTAGTGTAGAATTTATTTCCTAAACTGCTCAACATCATTACCTCTCGCATCTCTGTTCTGCGTACTCCAATGTATTTTAACCTCATCTTCATGATATTGTTTATATATATTTGCCAATTAATGCTGTAAAAGTATCTTCTCATGGATTATTTTTGTCACTATCCTTTCTTTCCAACTCCATTGAATACACACATTTCTTGAAGTGATTTTTCACAGTATTTCCCAACATATTCTCCTCTGTTTAGTCCTCTGAAATCAAACATGATCATTTTTTCTGTTTCCTCCAAATGAAACTGAAGAGAGAGCTTTAGCCTTCATGTGTGTTTCTACTTGACATCATTTCTATCTGGCATCACTTAGCATCAGGAGGTTTGTGTCTTCCTAAGGGAAATTCATTCCCTGAAATCTTATTAGTGTGCCTGCAGTTCTATATTTGGAAAGTTCTGCATCTATCTCTTCTGTTGCTTTCTTTCTTTCACACATAATGTGAGATTTTCTTTAAGAACTGAAATAATAATTACAAATTAGGACAGTTATCATTGGTGTGTGCTGTAGGGAGACTATGTCATTTGTGAGATTTATTATCAATATCATCCGAAGGTGACTGTCAATTATAAGCTCAAGAGAAATCTCTTCTGCCTTTCAACAAGAAATCTCATCTCCTTCCTAATATCCGTGCTTACTTCTTCCATTGGAAATAGATATATTATTATATGATTCATTTTCTACGGTTGAATGACGATGGCAATACAGAGATTTTACCATTAGGGTTGAACTATAAATTATAATTTTATACTACGGTAATGGGAAACCCATTTTTATCCCATTAATATTTGAGTCCATTTCTCCTTTTTTCTTTCACAACTAAATTATATGGTAGGCAGGTTACATCTGGCATGTTGAAGCACATTCAGTTAAATAGTCAAATAAGTTTAAAAACATGAGACATAGTCTACTAAAACAATTTTAAATATTATGAGGAAGAGAAGTGAGAAGGTGTTTGAAAAACAATGAGAAAAAGAATCAAATGGAGAAAGCTATCAAAACATAGTAAGAATTACCAAGATTGGAAAAAGAGGGAATTCCCATAGAAGACTAACAGAACTTTGTAAATTCTTATTAAAATATTTTGTTTAAGAAATATGTTGAGTTTGCTGGTAGAATTTTTGAGGTTGCTATATATCTACCATATCATCTACAAATAAAGATAATTTGATGTCTTCCATTTTTTATTTCCTGGATCTCCATTAGCTGTCTTATTGCTTCACCTTTATCTTCAAGTACAATATCTAACAAATATGGAGAGAATGGACAACCTTGTTTTGTTTCTGATTTCAATGGAATTGCTTTGAGTGTCTCTCTGCTTAATCTGGTATTGGCTATCTGCTTGCTGTAAAATTATGTTTAGGTATGTCCCTTGTGTCCCTAATCTCTCCCAGACTTTTATCATGAAGGGGTGTCAGATTTTTTTCAAAGGCTTTTTCAACATCTAATGAGATAACATTGTGTTGTTCTTTTTTCTTTTCTTTTTTCAGCTTATGTAGCGGATTACTAATGATGTTCTGCTACACTCATAAACATGGCTCTGGGATAATCACCATCAGAGGTTCCATCCAGACAGATAGAAACAGATACAGAGACACAGAGCCAAACATGAGGCTAGCCTTAGTGATCACGCAGAAGAAGGGAAGGAGGGACTGTAGCAGCCAGAAAGTTAAAGGACACCACAAGAAAACCCACAGACTGAACAAAGCTTGAATCGTAGGGACTCACTGAGACTGGACCACTAACCTAGGTAATCTGCATATATGTTATAGTTGTGTAGCTTGGTGTTTTGTAAGACTCTGAAAAGAGTGAGTGGGGACTATTTTTCTCATTTTCTCCTGCTTTGGGAACCCTTTAATTCCTACTGGGTTGCCTCATCTAGCTTTAATATGAGAAGAGGTACCAAATATTATAGCAACTTGATGTGCAGTGTTTGGCTCATATCTCTTGACTGGCATGTTTCTGAGGGGAAATGGAGGAGGAGTATATGAGGCAAGTATATGGGAAAGAACATGGAGGGGAAACTGCAGTCAAGATGTAAAATATGAGAGAATGAATTCATAAAAAAGAAATACGTTGAATAAAAATTAACTAAAATTAACATGAAAGACAGACATGTTTAATTACTTTATTTGTAAAACACTTTTCAGTATAATGTGTAAATTATTTCAAATTTAGTTAATATTTAGTAAGCAATTTTCAAACAAATTTCTCCAAAAGATACTCATGTATATATGAGAGTATATGGATTTCTCATTAAAAAAATCAGACTTTGTTCTTAACGTTCCTTTACATTCACCTAGGAACTAAGGAACACTGCATATTTTTAAGTATTTTTTAATGACAGATGCTTATTTAGTGGTTTTTGTTAGGAAGTGGTGTTTTTAAAATTCCATCAGCTTTTCACATCTTTTTGAGCTTCTCTATCTCTGGTTAGCTTCACCTGAGACAAATAATTATGATCACTGAGAGAGAGAGAGAGAGAGAGAGAGAGAGAGAGAGAGAGAGAGAGAGAGAGAGAGATATGTACATCCAGTTCCTGAAGCTCTTATGTCAGGGTATAGGGTTTATTTAATGGGTTATGGAGGGGAAAGGAAAAAAGGAGGGGGAAGGGGAGAGACTCAGTTATTATCTCAGAGAGAGAGAGAGAG
>NC_022012.1:6261900-6264219 GCF_000317375.1 Microtus ochrogaster | reverse complement strand
AGAGAGAGAGAGAGAGAGAGAGAGAGAGAGAGAGAGAGAGAAACTTTTAAAACCCTGGGAAGGAGCTTCATGAGATGCAAATATTAATATTTTGAGAATCTTACAACTTTGATCTTAAATGGTATTATTCATAAGCAGATAGCTGAGTTTCTATTTCAGATTATATTTTTGGAAACTGGTATGAAATTGCTATGCTGCCTGTCTTAACCACTGTTCTATTGCTGTGAAGAGACATGATGACCAAGGCAGCATTTAGGTGAGTTTTTACAGCTTCAGAGTGTGAGTCTGTGACAGTCATAATGGGAAGCCTGGTGCTAGGCAGGCAGCTATAGTGCTGGAGAAGCAGTTTTTGTCTTATCTCCAAGATGGAGTCAGAGAGCAGGATTTAGCTTGGATTGGGCTTTTGATACCTCAAAGGCCACCCCAGTGACAGACCTCCTCCAACAAGTCCACTACTCCTAATCCTTCCTCAACAGTCTACAAACCTGGGAATGAAACATTCAACTACATGAGCCTATAGGGGACATTCACATTCAAAACACCACATTCTACTCCCTGGCCCCAAATAGACTTAAAGTTATATAATAATGCAGAATACATCCAGTCCAATTCTAAAGTTCCCATATTCTTTTATAATTTTAAAGCTGATTAAGAGTCCAAAGTCTTTTCTGATACTCATGGCAATCTCTTTACTGTAATTCCAAAATAAGTAAAATTAAATTCAAAAGCAGTCTGCATACTTCCTAGCACACAACAGCACAGAATAAGTATTGCCATTACAAAAGGGAGGAAAAGGTGTATAGTGAGGAAATACTGGACCAAAGCAAGAATGAAAATTAGCAGGGCAAACTCTAAATTCTGCATCCCAATTTCTAATGTCAAAGTCCTTTTCAGCTCTCTCAGTCCTTCCAGCTTTGCTGACTCCTCTCTTGGGCTGTTTCTCAGCCTCTCTGAAGCTCCTCAGTAAATATCCCACAAGCTAGCATGTCCAGGAACTTGGTATCTCCAGTGCAATCCAGTTATGTCTTCTCTAGATCTCCATGAATGAACTCCTCTTCCACATGCCTGTCCTCAGGAGACTTTCATTAGTCTTGGAGGAAGATGACCCAACCCCTTTCCTGCATCCTTCTTGATACAACCAGAACTACACTGCTGAAGTGGTCAGGTCCAGTTGCCTACTGAGATAATATCTCCTCCTGTACCCAAACTCCTTAAAACTGCATAAGCTTTGGATTGCTGGTTACATAGGTTGAGGCAATCCCTTCGAAATCTATTCTACAGGTTGCAGATTCCCTTTGGGGGGGAGGGGTGTCATGCCTTGAGGACATCACTCGTTTTATTGCATTCAGCATCAGGCCTTTCTTTAAAAGTTTTGTCTCCTTGAACAAAAGACCTGGCTTTGACATTTCATTTTCTGGTGCTCTTTTTTTTCTCCTCAAACTGTATATTTTTTATATCCTATTTCCACACTTGCTCTTTTTCATTATAGATGTACATAAGTGTGATCTCTTAACTGCATGACACAGTCAATCCGTGGTTGGCTTGTAAGTCAACAGTCTTCAGTTTGCCTCTCAGATTTTTTTGGGCAAGGACAGAAAACATCTAAATTCTTTGCAAAAATATCACAAAAATAATTTCTAGGCCAATTGTTAATATTTCCACCCTCTGAGATCTCTTTATCTGGGCCTACATAGTCCTTATTAATCTTAACACTACTGTCTTCCATGATCATACTAAGGTGGCCCATTAATCCCCATTTACAGCATGAAATAGCTTTTCTAATTCAAAATTTCAAAGTCTTCTACTTTCTTCCAACAATCAGCATGGTCCAACCTGTCACAGGAATACTCCAGTCCCTGGTATCTAACTGTTCTAGTTATTATTGTTCTATCAAAGAAATGCTATGGCCAAGGCAGCCATTTAGTTGGAGGGCTTGCTTACACTTTCAGGGACCTAATACATTATCATCATGGTGGAAAGCATGGTAGCAGGTATTTAAGCAGACAGACAATGTGCTGGAGAAGTATCTGAGAGCTTACATCTTCTCTGCAAAACGGAAGAAGAGAATGAGCAATTAAAACTTCAGAGTCCATCCCTAGTCATACACCTCCTCCAACAAGTTATATGGCCTTATCCTTCCTAAACAGTTCACCAACTGGGAATCAAACATTCAAATATATGAGTTTATGAGGCCCATTCTTATAAAAACTACCATGAAATCAATAGTATTTATAACATGAATCAGACTATATATATATATATATATATATATATATATATATGTATATATATACATATATATATATATATATTCAGAAA
>NC_022012.1:6244025-6261800 GCF_000317375.1 Microtus ochrogaster | reverse complement strand
ATCTTTAAAAGTTTTAAATGTATTAATTTATTTTTGTTACTTTCCACAACTTGATAGTAAGGCCCTGTCTCTGAAGACACAACTGCCTTATGTCATTGAACATAAAGAAATTAAGCTACTAACAAGAAGCTTCACTACTGCTGAGTTACACTTAAGGCGCTAGAAGGTACTTTGCCCATTGCTGGAAGAAAAAAACAGTCATCAGTATCACCTAGCTACAAAGGCTGCAATCTATAACTATGACTGGTGGACATCCTGGTACAAAAGTAGCACAAATGTTATGGGAGAAACTAACTGCATCTTGATTGAATTTCAGGCAGACTCCGTGAGTGTAACATGACAGAGCTAAACTCACGAAGAACCTCCAACTAAGAAAGTCATGGGGCCTAAGGGGAAAACTGCTGCTATTGTTCAGCTAAAGGACTATAGCAATAAAATCACCTCTAAGGACATATTGCTGCTAAATATGTAGAGCAGTACCTCTCTAAGGCATTGAATGTTGCTTCAGAAGTTTGAATAAACCTTTGGACATAAGAGTGAAATCATTGACTCCTTCAGTTGATTTGTTAGCTCCAACCATTTGCTCATGCTTTGGAGAGGGTTATTCTAACAAGAAAGGCTAACAAGGCATTCTGAACACACTCAGCATATCCGTGTGTTAGCTTCTGAGTAATGATGACAGGATAGGCAGAAATTTTTCCTTATAAATGAAACATGTCAGCTTTTTGATATGATTGGCCATAGTCACAGTCACTTGTCAATCAAAAATACGATACATATGTCTCCAAAATAAACTAAAAATTGTTTCAGCAAATGTATTATTTGTTCAAACTTTTTGTATACAATAGTACTGCTGATATTTGGGGAGGGGGGGAAGATCCTTGACAAAATTATAAACTCCTCTGTGAACTGAGGACTTGCAGATGGTGCCGTGTACCTGAAAGTTCGTCAGACTGATAAAAGAACCCAATTGTGATTCCACTTCCATGACTTAATAATTGAAGGATTCTTACTAAATATTCTATCTCCTTGAGCTTCGCTTTCTTCTTCTGCTAAACTGAGATAATTAAGCCTGGCCCATCTGTTACAACATGTGTTTATGAGGGGAATGGTGGGGGCATTACACATGAAACATTTAAATGGCAATGTAAAAGCTCATTGCTGGTAATTGTAGTCATAACACCAGTATCATTAATAGAAAAGACTAGGAGATAAAAACGAACTGACAACAATGCACAGAATATGTGGTGTTAGGCACACCTTCACGCATAGCCTTTATCATTAAAACACATCAATTAAGAACACACTATAAAACAATAATGTTACCTCCAGAATTGCGAGAATTCAGACAATGGTTCTACCTTAAGTTTTCACTGTGTAAGGGGCCATATTCAGAACAGATATGAAGTTCTATAAGAACAACAATACAGAGTAGCAATGTGTAGATTGTTAAATTTTATTATGTAATTACGACTTTACATTAAGAGGCTCATAATATTCAATTTTGCATTTTAAAGAATTTTTATGGTATTATACACAAGAAATGGAGTTGTAATATCTCAGAAAGTGGATCAAAATTGCTCTGCAATAAAGAATAATCTTTGCCATAATAGGATATTTTCAGCTTAACAACTTTATAATAACCACTAGCTGTTTTCATGATCATTTTTTCATAGAATTCTGAAAATACTTGATTAAGAAAACACATTTCATCTATTGAAGTTTGGAAAAACAAAAGAGTTTAGAAACACAGTGAAGTAAGCAAAAAAGGTGTGGTCAACTTTTCTTACACTTGCCCTACATTTGTTGAAGTGTTGGCCTTGTGAAACAGTTGTTCTCAGACTGAATCTAGACAGTGGCACGATAATACAGGAAGGAGCAAAGGGACAAAGTAAATTCTGTGGCTTACTGTCCATCTTTGGGGAAGGTACTAGGTTATAAATAGCTCTGTGCTTTGATACTGGGAAAGCCATTAGGCCTCTCAAACATTGATAATCATATAATGTATGAAATATATCCAGATAATTGTGATGATTAAATAACTAGTGCAAAGGCTTCTTTTTATTCCTCTCCACTACCCTCTTTTTATTTTACTACTTCTCTCTTTTATTTGTTAAATTCCTTTTCTGATGCTCTTTAACTAGGGTTCCATATGCCACACAGTGTGAGTAAAAGAAAAGACAACTGGGGTATTTTATGTCATACAAGTATCTCGAACTGTTGCAAAAACCAATTTTATTTTTTATAAAGATCTCAGTGCTATTACTGTTCAAAATGCATTGCCTCAGGCAGGCAGCAACAGTGACAGAAATATGTGTTTATAGTCTTTCCCAAAGTCTACAAGGCAAACTGTGACGTTTTATCATTGCAAAGGTGTCCAAAGAAGTTGCATAATGAAGACTGTAGAGCCGCTTAGCAAACACAGTGTGGTGTCAGCCCATGTTGGAAGACTCCTGAAAAAAGGAGAAAGGATTTAGATGTGTTAAGCATTTAAGTATTTGTAGTCTGTGTTTCTAAGAAAGAAATTTCAAATATTATGAATGAAATATTTGATTTATATTAAGCAAGAATTATGTTCAATTAGGAGTTTTTACATTTCATGTGTAGAAATATATACATATATATGTATATATGACTGAAATATATGCAAAATGTAGAAATTATGATAAAAATCAATTCATATATCTTCATTGTAGAAAAAAATTAAAATGATGGGTAATAAATAACTCAGCACTTGCATCATATTAAAAGTTTTGAAGGAAAGGAAAATGCTTAGCTGGATTTCTTAGAGAAGATTTATTCTTCTAAAAAGACAATTTTAGCAGTAAGGTCAGCCTAGATCAACAGCAAATACAAGCTCTGCTGAAAGCACAGTATATAGGCACTTGCTGGACAGGAAGAGGATGCTAAGGAGCAGATTTAGTTAAGAAAAATAATATATGGAAGTTTTGAGTTCTTGTCTAGAAAAAAATTATAGCTCTACAGTTAGCTATGTTGATAATAAGCAAAAAGAAAGGCATGAGTTACTACATTTGTCAATTGAAACAAAATGTGTAAGGATAAAACAGACAGATGGCAATGATTTCTTTTAATAAATGATAGTTACATGAAGATGTTAACCAATCCTTGTTTAAAATCACGGAGAAGCGGGAAGCTTAAAATGCAAACAGAACACTGAGTTCATAGCAAAATTTCAAGACTCTGTAAACAGAAGTCAGAGATTCTCACCCTGTTTAGAAAAAAGCTAAAGCCTGCACTGACAAGCAGAAGAGGATAGAGAAAGATAAGTTACCTACAGCTGGTAATAATAGTGAAGGCACAATCTCCAACACAGCGTTTCTTGGAAAAGTAAGAGGGAAAACAAGTCTAGATGCCACAGTTCATGTAAGAAACCACTTGACATTTGGGCACATTTGTGAGCATGCTCCATAGAATAGCATAATTTGACAAGACAGGATGACCAACACATTTTGACCACATCTATCTCACAGCCATAGGACTCACACCATAATCTTTAAATGTCTAAAATAACATTTCTGGGGTTGCTCGGCTTGCATTAAACAGCTGTGGTGGAAATAGAAGGAAAGGTACTTTGAAAATGAATTGAAATATGTGTAAGATCTCAAGATGCCTTCCTGTACCAGCAGTCAGTACCTTTGTAGGGCACGATTGATGCTGGCCAATCACAGAGAGCAACCAGTTGTTCATTAGTCTACTTTGGATCCCAAGGACAAGGACACATTTGCACTCCTCCCTCCTGAGAAAGTCCAAAAGAGGTAGACAAACAGAACAAAGCATGGTTTCTTGATGATATTTTCACTATACAGCTTCCACTAGATAGAATTTCAGCATAGTGCAAATCCATTCTCAGATAAACCTGGTCCTTGGGGGTGCCGCATAATAAAATGGAAGTTAGGGAAAGATAAACAATGCAATTGTTTATTGTGTAAGGGGAGGATTCTTTACTCCAACTTCTTATATTTTTTTTAGTTTTTTTCATTCTTTCAATTTTATTAACTTCTATTGATTCTTTGTTGCTTTCACATCATTCATCCTGAACCTGCCCATCTCCTCCTCGCATCTGCCCTCTCTCTGCCCTTGCAACCTCCCCCACAAAATAAAACAAACTTTAAATGAAAAACAAAAAACAAACAAGCAAACCGAGCAAAACAAAGCAGAATCAGAAAAAAAGAAAGAAAGAAAAATCTCTGTGTGGAAGCTGTGGTGTGAGCAGTGAGTCACACGCACTTTACACTGCAGACTTTTCATCTTTCCCTCAAGTGCACAGTGCCACACATCATTCCTCTGGCCTGAGGCCTGCGCTGTTGGTCATAACATCAGTAACAGGGCTCTCACTGGGGCTGGCCCAGACTTCCAGCTCTTATCCTATGCCCTGGAGATCATGGAGCCTTGGAGGTGAAGTTTGGTCCCCCTCTCTCACACTTCAACAGTTCATAGATGAGGTGAATGCAGGGTGGACCGACCATATAGCCCCAGTCCTGGACCTGGGTGTCGGCTGAACTGCTCGAGTTGCCAACTTTTCCCCATTGTCACCCTCACACCCCCTCCTCCCAGATCAGTATGGTCCTTTCAGTGACATCATCAACTTGGTCTCAGGTGGCTGACCAGCCCCTGAACATCTGCATGGCCGTCGGTGACACCAGGAAGCAAAAATGTCAACTCAGATCCTGGCTGCAGTAGAGTCACAGACCAAGGCCAGGCCCAGATGATACCATGATACCAAGTGATAGCACGAGTCGTTCAGATCAACGTGGCCCTGGTGGCTCCATAGTCCTCGAACACCCACATGGAAACAGATTGTGGTTTAGATCTCTGACATCCCTGTGACCTTTTGTGCCAACATTGACCACAGACATCAGTATAGACCCAGAATATGGTAGTACCACAGACAGGGTCCAAAGAAGCAGCTCAGGCTTGCATGTAACTATGACCCCAAGTGGCAGTACAAGCCGTCAGATTCAGCATGGTCCCCATGGCAGTGTATCCCTCAGAACCCAGCATGTCCTCAGGCCACGACCCTGACCATCCGCCATCTGCCTGGCCCTCAATAGTATTCGGAGCAATGACCATAAACTTTGACCCGGCTGCAGTAGGACCCTGAATTCAGGCATGGCTCTCATCAGTAGCCTGTGCCCGGATGTCCATCTGTCACAGGTAGGAGTGCAAACCACTCAGATTGGCATGGCCCCCGCAGCAGCATAACTAAAGGTAATAGCTCGGACTATAGGCCCCTGCATGCACCTTAGTGGCAACAGGAACCACAGACCTTTTCTAATGACCCTTTGGCTGCTTTGGAGCCCTGGGCCAAGACCTGACTCTTGGCAATTGTTCAAGCCCAGACACTACCTTGGACTTGGGTAGCAAGCAGGCCACTCTTGTCAGCCTGATCCTCAGCACCTTCACCATTTCAGATCCACGTCTCTCTTTAGCACACAAACCTCCCTCCTCTCTGTTCCACCTTCCCCCCATACTTGCTTATTGTAATAGTGCCTAAGTGCCTGGGGCCTGGAGTCCTCTCTCAGACCTGGGGCTAGAAACCCTGGGCTTCATTTTGGAGAGTCCTGTTGGCCCCAACCACTCGATTATGAAGATGATTTTTATTCAAGTTATTCACAAACATAATGGGTGTCTGCCATAACTACAGCTAGGCAGAGGATGAAGGTCTCTTCTCAGGAACAGGACTAATTTTCCTCTTTGGAAAAAATAAAAGTTATGGGGGAAAGTTTACATGTGCTGACAATACTCAAACAACAGGGTGGACTGTGAGCATCTAGAAAAATCCTAGATAGTATTATAGTAAAGATATATGGATAGCAATCTTCCTTTTCCTAAACAGCTCCTCTTGATTTCATGGTCAGTGATACAGAGAGAGGGACACAAACGAGAAGGCATTAAGATAAGAGAAGACATGCTCATGTCAAAATTAAACCTATTGGTTTTTACTCTGATGTGGGAATTCCCCCTTTTTGCTGTGATTACCCTTAATGAATAAAGAAACTGCTTTGGACCTATAGGAGGGAAGAACTTAGCTAGGAAAGAAAAACTAAGCTGAATGCTGGGAGGAAGAAGGGCAGAGTCAGAGAGAAGCCATGGAGCCTCTGGCGACAGACACTGGGAGCTTTAGCCGGTAAGCCACACTCTCGTGGCAATATACAGATAACTAGATATGGGTAAAACTAGATATAATAGTTAGCCAATAAAAAGTTAGAGCTAATGGGCCAAGCAGTGATTTAATTAGTATAGTCTCTGTGTGATTATTTTGGGGCTGAGCAGCCGGGAACCAACAAGCAGCTTCCTCCAACAGTACTCTAATATTAAGGAGAACAGAGAAACCCAAAGTATTGTTAAATAGTGCTTCTAATTATCTTTTATCAGACTTATCATGACATGGTTTTAAAATTCAACTTAGAAGGCTGGACTTTGCATTTTTTGAAAAAGGAATTCGTTGTAATTCCAAGAAACTGCACCAAACACCAGATATTTCCATCAACTGATGTACAAGTACCTTTTACAGTAAATTAAGACTTTTATAGCCTTTATTAGCATGTAAATATTTCACAGTGATCAAAAGCCAAATTACAAAGCTAGGTCTAGCAACATCTGCTAGCAATTAATAGAAATTTTCAACCTAATTCAGAAATAATTAGGTTAAAAATGAAAAAAATAACGTTTTGGACAAGAATGTGTTCATTAGTTGGTTTCTTTATGCAGGCGAAAAATAGAAGCACATGTTGGAGAATGGCTAGACACTCCATAGCTATATCAACTAGCAAGAAAATGTGCTGTTTATAATATGACTAGAAAGTTCTACATAGACTATACGAAGTGTAGGGCTAGCACTTACCATAGCAGTGTCCCTTCCCATGTTATATTAATGTTTCCACTTGCCAATATATTAATATGCAATATGATCTTCACTAAAAGGATGGTAGTCCCCATTCCCTTGCCGGAGCCCTGCTCTGGAAACCTGCACAATGGTAAAAGTTTTACTAAGGAACCTGAAGCAGGGCAGGAAATAGAAAACTTGCTTAGATATGGGCAGTAACTCAGTGAGCAGACTTCAGAAAAATCAACCAGCATGGTGTCTTGACTTGGCACTTGAGGGACTGTGTTTTGAGGTAGAGGCATGAAAATTTAAAGAAAGCCTAGTCTATGTAACAAGACTTTGCCATAAACAAAAAACCAAACAAAATAAAATTCAATTTAAAAAAAGAATTTTTAAGATGGAAAGACAGTCATGCATTGTATCATGGTAACAATATGAGGGTATCAGCACTATTTTTTCCTGCAATGATACAAGGAACTATAGAAGCACTGAGCCATAATTAACTTCACATGTGATTATCTGTGTGATGTGTTTGGCTGGGAAATGAATGGTTATAGACTGGTGACCCAGATCTGCAGATTCTTCCACTGTTAAAGAAAAGAAGCTAGCTATTTATAGTTGGTGTAATAAAAGTTATATTTTATTATGTTGAAGATCATCACACAGGTTCACAGTCTAAATTCTTAACTATGGTCCTAAACCTATATCTCCAAGGTTGTTCATCTGTGTGACATATCTTACCTGAAGGGTAGGTCTAGTCTCTAACAGAAGTCTCTCATTTGAGGGTCAGGATGCTGGGGCAGATTCTCCAGTCACAAGGAAAATCAAAGTGGTGTCTTTCCAAATGTATGGAGTAGAACATTGCTCTTTGTTCCTGCTTATATACTGGCAATGGGCATCATGGGACTCTAAGACTGTATCTGGTTATCTAGAGTGTGTGATGTCACTGAGTTCTGGTTATCAGGTGTAGCCTTGGGTGTAGTGGGAACCCTGACTAAGCTATTTTCACAGGTTTAAAAGGAATTTTTAACTATGTTCATTGCATTCCATCCCCTGGTGAGGTATGCACAGTACCAAAGAAGCTCACATATAAAAATTATTAATAATATTACAACAATTGCAAGTTCAGGTCATAACAAAAAAAGGAGAAAGCATTGAAGATCTCCCATGCTCTTTGATAGGTAGGATCAACATAGTAAAAATGGCAATCCAGCAAAGCAATCTACAGATTAAATGTAATCCCCCATCAAAATCCCAACACAATTCTCCACAGACCTTGAAAAAATCAATACTCAGCTTCATACGGAAAAAAAAACAAACAAAAAAAAAAAACAGGACAACCAAAACAATCCTGTACAGTAAAGGGGGCATCACCATCCCTAACTACTATAGAACTCTAGTAATAAAAACAGCTTGGCATTGGTATAAAAACACATGTAGATCAAATTAATCTAATCAAAGTCCCTGATATTGATCCGCACACCTATGAACACCCAATTTTTGACAAAGAAACCAAAATTGTACAATAGACTAAAGAAAGCAACTTCAACAACTGGTTCTGCCATAACTGAATGTTGACATGTAGAGGAATGCAAATTGATTTGTATCTATCCCCATGCACAAAACTTAAGTCCACATAAATCTAGTTACACAGAACCTGATAGATGAGAAAGTGGGAAGCAGCCTTGAATGCATAGGCATAAGAGATTACTTCCTAAATTTAACACCAGTAGCACAGACACTGAGAGTAAATTAATAAATGTGACCCTCATTATATCTAGATGTCCTGTCTGTCTTGCTTATGTGGGTGTCTACATGAATTATATCAATTTTGATATCTTTACTAAATATTACCATTTTCATCTATGCGTCTCTTGACCATTTGCCATTTTTCTGCCAGTTATCAGTTTTCTGTTTTTATGTCCACATAGCTATACCATTTCACAGGTAGAACAAATTGGAAAATATGGTTTGAGGATTTGACGTTGAAAACTCCATTTTAAAGAAGGGGCTTCATTTTAAGCTATATAATGAGTTGGGGTAGGTGATCTGAGCTCCAGAAATGTGCTGCCATAGCAGAAATGTGAACAATGGCCAATTAAGAAATAAGGTGCGGGGCCATAAAAACGAGGTCCATATGTGCTTAGGAGGCATCCTGTCCATGAAGACACCATACCAGTAATTTATGACTCTTTGTTAGGTTTCTGCACCTAAAACCTGACCAATGGTTTCAGAAACTACCTTAGCCTTTGTACTCCTCACCTAATTCCAAGATGACAAGACATGATGTTTCCCCTTTAAAAGTTCTATCCTCCCAGGGTTCCCTGCCACACTTTCTGCACCCACCATGCTGGGGTGCTAGAAAGGTGTTGGTCCAAACTTAAATTTGAATATTATTTCAAAAGCCTCATGTAATTGCATCTGAAATCTGGCTCCGTGAATTCATTTGAGGACCAGAAACTTGGGCATAACAATAGATTTTCCTCTTTCCTTCCTTAACTGTTTGTCTTCTAACCAATAGTGCTGCCATTTCTTTCACATGCTATGCTGATTTGGTGGCTCCTTACTCAGTAATAGTCATTCCATCCCCTGGTCTGTAGGCTGTCACTTTCTATTTAATTTTGGTTCCTTCAATGGTTGATGAACCATCAGTAAAATATGTATTAGACATACGCTGTGACCATTCTGTTGGTCCCTACAGTTCAACAGTTACTTTTGGGGAAAAGGGGAGTGGTTTGGGGATGGGGATGATAGGTAGCCGATCTATTTCCTCAATGTGGAAAGGCAAAGACCTCTTTGCTGCTTCATCCTGGTCATGAAGGAATTCAAATAGTTTCAATTACCATTGCAATACCTTTCCTTCCATGGCTAAGCTTTTAAATGGCACTGCCATCTAGCAGATCCAATGCATCACTGAAATGGGCACCTTTATGGCCATGAGGTGGTAACTGAGTGTAGGGTTCTACATGCCTCATAAAATGTCCAGATTTGTTTCTCAAAGAGAGATTATTTATTCTCCACATGTATAAAGAGTTTGCAATAGAAGCTAACAAACAAACATTGGTTGAATTTTTTTTTTTTTTTGCTTTATGAAGAATCCCCAGCTGCCCTATTCACCAATAAATATGATTTCTGCAATATTGGTCAGGGTTATATGATCAGAGATGAGCTTACAGACTGTCTCAAAAGGTGTTTTTCCACTTCTATTCCCCATTGGAACTCAGCTGCTTTCCTAGTAACCTCTGTAGAGAGGTTTCATATTAATCTGTAAACATGGTATGTGATATTCCAAGTATGAAACATACTAATTAGGTATTGTTTTTGAGTTTTGTCTCTGGATGAGAAGATATTTCAGATCTCATGTAGTTTATCGTCTGGGACATTGATTCCTTCAGATGTCCATGATGCACCAAAAATGTGTTGAGGTGTCTGGCCCTTTCAAGTTTTCTTTATTAATGAAATAAAGAAATCATCATGTACCAGAGCATCAATTAATGTCTCCATATATTTTTCAACTATTATCCTTATTGAATAATACAATCAAAGTATCATCTACATAGCTTAAAAGTAGGCAATGCTATTAAGGAAGCTTTTCAAATCACCAACTAGGTGTCACATGAGCAATGATCAAGATATTTTTTTACAGACTTGAGGCACTCTTTTGAATGTGTATTGTTTATTCTTCCATGTAAATGTAGTGTCTCTGGAGTCCACAGGACTGATATGCTAAAGAATATATCTGATAAGTCTATGGTACCAAAGAATTTTGTGTTAGAATTCCTAATCTTTAAGAATAGGTCTTCTACATTAGGCAAATTTCCTGGTATTTTGTGGAGAAAGCTTATTAATGTTCCTATAGTCTATTGAGAATCTCCACTGACAAATTGTTTCGTTACTAGCCAAACAGGACTACTGCTGTTAAAAGTCTATGTGGGCTCAATGTCTTCCCTCAATAATTTATTCACAGTGTCAGTATGGTTTCATCTCCTTCTTTAATTGGGTATTGTTTGGAATGTGATCCCTTAAGTTTAGGGAGTTGTGTAGGGGGCATTCATTCTTGGATGATGTTACAGACCAAGGTTTTAAATTTTTTAATGTAATGCAATGGGGAAATAATTTGGGTGTGACATGCATCCCCAGCACAAATTATGATAGAGTCTACAGTCTAGGATGTAATTTTAGAAATAAAATAGAATTTCTTTGTCAGGAGGCATCCTCTAGAGAAGAAAAGACTTAATGTATTAGATTCTATGATAAATTATAGAAAATCATTTAAGTAATCTAAAATCCATACAAAAAAATGTAAACCCTTGAATACTAATCTGAAAATATTTCTCTCTTCATTTAATTTTTCTGTTCATTCTCCTTCCTGTGATTCATTAATTCATTCATAGGACATAATTAAGATCTATTATATCCCATTAGCATTTTCGGCTTGGTAGAAGTGATTAGATGTGTTTTCTCTAAGTAGCACCATTTATTCAAGTAGGAAAAATATAGTGAATTATTTTATGAATATAAAATAAATCATTAGTTCAAAGGGCAAAAAATAATTGACATTCTAGAGTAACAAAGCACATTTGTGAGAAATGACTATATAGAGACTGGATGCTTAAGGTACTCAAATGAACAGAAGAAATTTTATAACTAGCAAGACAAATTGCCTTGGCCATTTAGTACAATATATCCTATGAAAGGAGGTAAGAAATCACATAATGAAGCATAATACTTGTACATTAATTTTTAAAAACTTTATTAAGTGCTTTCTACTAGACATTGATGATGAATAGTCAAATGCAGAATAGCTCTGACTGTGCTGCTTTAACGTAAATAAAAATGAACAAGATAAAGCAGCATACTTCTGCTTTTACAGGAGGAGTACTTTGCACATCTTCTTACCCAATGCTGCCACCAAACACACATGGGCAGTATTAAGATTCCTGTATACTGACTTTTCCTGCATATACACACCTGTGATAACATTTGATTTATGAGTTAAACATTGTAAAAGATAAACAATAAGATGGAGCAATGTTCCCAACAAGCTGTCACTGCCATCACTCTTGCTTTTTGTAGGAAGTATTAAGCACAACAAGGGATTCTATAGCACAATCTGTGCTCCTGGAATAGTACACCTAATACCAGGGATGATCCCCAAGTCTCTGATCAGCAGCCAGCATATACAGAGCTAATAGACTAGATGAATTTCAAGTTATATTTTAGGCAGGATAGAGTGAGGTGGCACATGATTTCATTAGACTGCACAGACCCAGAATGGTGTACAGCTTAAAACTTGTAGCTTATTTCTTGAATGGTCTATATTTTCATCCTGCCATTAATGCAAGTAAGATATTAAAAAATAATGGATATCTTTAATTAATACATACATTAGTTACTTTTGTCCTTTCTGGACATAATGACAAACAGGAAACAAATTCATTAAGGAATGATTACTGTGAAGTGTTCTTTTACACTGTGAATATATGCCACTATAATTGGTTTAACAAAGAAGCTGACTGGCCAATAGTAGAACAGAATAAGGTTAGGTGGGAGAACCAAACTGAATGACGGGAAGAAAAAGGGTGGAGTCTGGAGTAACCAATAGACACAAAGGGAAACAAGATGAATGTGCCTTATTGAAAATTGGTACCAAGCCATGTGGCAAAGAATACATAGAGTTAGCTAGTAACAAACCTGTACTATGGGCTGAGTACAATTAATATTAAGTTTCTGAATGGTTATTTGAAAGTGGGTGACCAGGACAGGAAACCTCCGTCAACAGTTTACTATCACTTTCATTTGAGAGGATTGTTTCCATCATGATGGAAAAAGTGGAAAAAGTAGAAGGCGTATTGGTCACATTCTACGTACAAGCAAGAAGCTAAACAGGAAGTCTGGCTGGGCTCACCACGTTGAGGTCAATCTCCAGTAACGCACTTTCTCAGCAAATGCTCACTGTAGAAATATTCCATGACCCTTCAGAGATCTCCAGCAGTCTGTGTTGTACAAGCCACACTCAAACCACACCTCTACACTAATTATGACCCTTAGAAAAGAGTTTAGGATGAATGACCAAGAAATCACATATCACACAGTAAACTGACATATACTGAACAAGACACTTCTTGTAAAAGGCAATAAAGAAAACATGCTTCTCACAAGACCATTTCAGATAGTTTTTGACTTTTTTTATTATTTTATTTTTTTTCTTAAAAAAAAAGAATCCGCCTCCTCCCAGCCTCCCGTTTCCCTCCCCCTCCTCCCACCCTTCTCCCCATCCCCCTAGCTCCTCTCCTCCCTCTCCAGTCCATAGAGCAGTCAGGGTTCCCTGCCCTGTGGAAAGTCCAAGGTCCGCCCCCATCCGTCCATGTCTAGGAAGGTGAACAACCAAACAGGCTAGGCTCCCACAAAGCCAGACATGAAGTAAGGTCAAAACCCCGTGCCATTGTCCTTGGCTTCTCATCAGCCCTCATTGTTCGCCATGTTCAGAGATTCCGGTTTTATCCCCTGCTTTCTCAGTCCCAGTCCAGCTGGCCTTGGTGAGCTCCCAATAGATCAGCCCCATTGTCTCAGTGGGTGGGTGAGCCCCTCATGGTCCTGACTTCCTTGCTCATCTTCTCCCTCCTTCCACTCCTCATTGGGACCTTGGGAGCTCAGACCAGTGCTCCAGTGTGGTTCTCTGTCTCTATCTCCATCCATCACCAGATGAAGGTTCTATGGTGATATGCAAGATATTCGTCAGTATTGCTATAGGATAGGGTCATCTCAGGTTGCCTAACCTCAGCTGCCCAAGGGACCAACTGGGTACATCACCATGGGCTCCTGGGAGCCACTCCAGGGTCAAGTCTCCTGCCAACCCTAAAGTGGCTCCTCTAACTAAGAACTGTGGTTCCGTGCTCCCCTGTCCAACCTTCCTCCACCCCACTCCTCCTGTTTCCCCAAGGAATATACCCAGGAAATGACCTATCATATGACAAAAGCCTTTGTTCAACTATGTTCATAGCAGTATTATTTGTAATAGCCAGAACCTGGAAACAACCTAGATGCCCTTCAATGGATGAATGGATGAAGAAAGTATGGAATATATACACATTAGAGTACTATGCTGCAGTAAAAAACAATGACTTCTCGAATTCTGCATGCAAATGGATGGAAATAGAAAACACTATCCTGAGTGAGGTATCCCAGACCCAAAAAGATGAACATGGGATGTACTCACTCATAATTGGTTTCTAGCCATAAATAAGGGTCACAGAGACTACAAGTGGTGAACCTAAAGAAACTAAATAAGAAGGTGAACCCAAGGACAAACATATAGTTATCCTCTTGGCTATGGAAGTAGACAAAATTGCCAGGCAGAAGGTTGGGATCTTGAGGGTAGGGTGGGTTAGGGGTAGGGGGAGATGGGGAGAGAAAAGTTGAATTTTTTTAAGAAAGAAAAAGATGTAATTGTTGAACATTTTTATTTGTCTCTCACATTTCTGTTTTTTAATCTTTATTTTTATTGTATGAATGCTTTGCCAGCATGTATGTCTGCTAACTATGTGTGTGCCTGATCCCTGAGGAGGTCAACAGAAAGCATCAGATCCCTAGAACTGGACCTGTTGGCAGTAGGAAGCTGCCACATGCCTGATGGGGATCCAACCACACTCTGCAAGCTCAGCCAGTCCTCGTAACTTCTGAGTCAACTTTCTAGCCCTCTCATGTGTTTCTTATACATTTTGTTTTTTCATCTTTATTCTCTGGGTTTTATTTTGTGAGTTTACACACAGAGACACATACACATGTGTGTATGAACTTAATTAACTCTTTCTGTACTTCACACATCATTGAACACATTCTATGAATTTTTGTTTTAATGTCATATAAGATACGTTTCAGTTGAAAACTAAATTTCATTCTTTCCATGACATCACAAATTACACGACTGAATTCAATAAATCATTATGATTTATTAAAACACTCCATATTTTTGCATTAATATAATCTCTCTCATTTGCATACGTATAGAATGGCTATTTCAAGTATCTGATTCTAATGTCTTCACTGAGAATGGGTTCTACGTGCTTTGTTCTTCTTTGCTTAGCTATCTGATCTAATGTCTTAAAATGCCATGATTTTTGCCAGGAAAATGATACTGAAAGGAACAATATTGAATGTGGAAATTCTTTTCTAGAGAGCAATCAGTTTAATCCTGGTTTTCTTGTGGAGTTGACTGCTATTTGATCACACTCCTTATTGGTTGTAAAGGTCTAAAAGTTTCCTTGGGAGATTTTGCCTTTGTAGACACTTAACAAAAAATAGGAAAAAATAGTTAAGACAGCAAAAGTTTGTCACAGAGATGTATATTCCAAGAAGGTTAATTGTGCTTGGGGGATTATACTTCATTTATTAAAACTTCAGGATAAGCAGGGTTGGAAGTTATTATGTAAGACGTGTGTACTCTGAAGCACACACCCAGAAAGGAAGCTGTAAAGAGTAATATAAGAAAATGATCAGGAAGAAAGGGAGTGGGGGAGACACGTGATATTAAGCGACTGGGGATGGGGTTAAACATTCGCTCCAAAGAATAAAGCACTACAGATGAAGCACAGAGGATGCCCCAATGTGCTGAGGACCAAACTTCATTAGCACCCCACAAGTGTGGTCTCATTGTCCCCTCAGCCTAGAATTTTCAAACAATGCCACCTGCTTCTCTATGTTTAATTTTAATTTCAGCACACTTCTTGGGTGCAGCTTTTACTCCAAGCCTGTGTGTTGTCAACTAAAAGCCCACACTGTTTGCCACACCTCCTCCACCTCATATGTTATTATGAACAACCTCCATTTCTTTGTTTTTTTATTTTTCCTTTGATATTTTATATATGCTTGTGGTGTATCTTTATCATAAAGATCCCTAGCCTCTCCTCTCTATGTACCAATCCATTCTCTCAAAATGTCTTCCTTAACTTATCATATATATGATATTATATATATATATACATGTATAAAATAACCAGTAACTAGTATCTAATTAATACTGTTCATATGTGCATGCATTTGTACAGTTATACTCATAATTATTTCTAATTCTCTACAACTTCTGAAATCTCTGCTCAAATTTTTATCCTCCTAACTATTGTGTTCTTCTGAGAATCTGAAAATTTTGCGTTTATTGTGAAAACATTAGGAATAAAAAAGTGTCTTTATAGATTTTTAGACCTATCTATAATTATTCATCTAAAGGTTTAAGTGAAATCACAGATATTGATGGAATATAATTACAGACTTACCAGGTTAGATATACCTATTGCATTCCCCATGGATTCTTCTTTGCACATGATAATTTAGTAATATCTCAAGGAAAGAAAATTAGATTGAATATGATTCCGTCTCATATTCCATCCGTCAAGGATTACAGTCCCAGTCTCAACAGTCACTGCTTTTCAGCTCCTACATGAAAGTATACTAGTTAATTTTTTAGTTGTTTTTCTTTGAAAGAATTCAGTCTGTTAATACATTGGTGGGGATATTTAATTATTCATTTATCCATTTATTTATTTTCGTGAAGTATAATGGCTCCATTTTTGTCAAGCCCTGAAAGTCTTAGATCAAAAGTAGTCTTCAGATCACTTTTCTGTTCCTATAAGCTGTCCATAGTCCTCCATGGTGGCCATAATAAGTTTCACACATTCTCCCAGTTATGCTCTTGTTTTACCCCCACTTTTAACTTACACTGGTCATGGGGTTCTGTGTAATCATACTATAATTTTGCCATAGACTACTAGATTTTTTTTTATTAACTCCATAAGAGACAAACTTCCCCACCAATTGCACTTACATAGTTGGGAGAAATTTCTTGATAATGCTTTTGTCTACTTTCTTAATTCACTACAATGAGGCTTTTTCAGCTGTCAGAACTGACTCTCTAAGGAAACCTTTAGTTATAAAAGAATAACATTTGAATGTAAACAAAAATGAAACATTTTGTAGGAAGTTCTGTTAGAACTTTTTATATGCATGAGAATACATGCTAAGAACTTCAATAACAGTAAAAAAAATAAATATGCTGACTATTAGAAAATATCATAATTGAGTTCAAAATTTGTGAAAATTTCTTATTTTTTTAAGTTTCTGTGTATGTGTGGCTGTGTAAGTATATGCCGCGTGTCAGCAGGTGCTTGCAGACACTAGAGAGGGCATCGGATTCCTGTGGTTGTCAGAAATCCAACACGGGCATTAAGAGTATGTCTTGAGTTCCCCAGATAACAGCACGTGCTCTCAACCATCTCTTCAGTCAGTAATCAGGTGTGGATAGAGGGTGCAGTATTGAGTTCTCTGGGTAAGGATGTGGTGATGGCCTCTCGCCTATCAGCAGGCCTGTACAAGGGAAGCACATCAATGCTAATCCACACTTGCTAAGGGATTGGATGATATTCATCAAGCTCTTGCCATCTGACATTCTCTGTGCCCAGTACTTTCCTCAGAACTGCTCTTACTTCTAGACCATTTTCTCATTATCTTTCTTCATGAATGAATGAATGTATGAATGACTCCACTATAAAAGATAAATGGTTGGGACAGAAAACATACCTCAACAGGAAGGCTCCTACATAGAAGCCTTATGATCTGAGTTCAACTCTAGGGAAGGGGGAAAGAGAACACACTCTCATTGTTGTCTTCTGAATTCAGTATGTGTATTTGACATCTATGTACCTCTTAAGGACACACACATACACTCAAAATAAGTAAAATGTAAAAATATAAATGCCTGATTTCAATATTTTGTTTTGTCCTTTGTTTTCAGGAAACAAAAGTCACATGTCTTTTTCTTTATAATTTTAAAAATTTCCTGAGAGCCGGGCAGTGGTGGCGCATGCCTTTAATCCCAGCACTCGGGAGGCAGAGGCAGGCGGATCTCTGTGAGTTCGAGACCAGCCTGGTCTACA
>NC_022012.1:6211077-6243925 GCF_000317375.1 Microtus ochrogaster | reverse complement strand
AAAACAAACAAAAAAAAATTTGACTGAGAGCTCAGCAATGGAGTATTTTATACAGTTGAATTCACTGTGTTCTGGATGGTAATATTTAAATTATCAGATAAACCCTAATCTATCAGTCTTTGTCTATTCATTCAATCTTGTACAAAATGGTGACTTTACAGCTTATTTTTTTAATATTTGTACAATTTTATTTCTAATTTTGAAACAGTTCTCACTACTCACTATATTCTTCAGGCTGACGTCAGACATATGGCAATCCTTCCAACTCAGAAGAATTACAAGTTTTATTTCTGAATGTTTATCGTGATTTTTAACATTTTTTCAAATTTATTTTAAGTAGGCATCTATTTTACCAAAAAGACTACAAAGTCATTTTATAGCCTATCATTTACATTTTATACTTTTAATAACTTGCCGATTACATAGTTGATATCTGATCACTAAGAAAATTATTTTGACTTTTTTATATTCATTAGTCAAAATAATGTTCATTTTTTGCTGAAATTTTCAGTGTCCTTAGATAGTGCTCACTGTTAATCTCCATACATTGCACTCTAGCTTTTTATTTGCATGTTTTAATATTTCTAAAATTCAAATATATTGGTATACTTTACTTAAGCACTGGAGAAACATCCACAGACATACTGATAAAATTGTAAGAAAGAGTAACTGTTTCTTAAATTAATTAGTTAAGCTGTGCATAGCTATTCAAAATGTGCAAGTCCTAAGCTTCTTTCAATATTATGTATAGAGAAATTTTACAACAAAATATTTTACCTGAGTTATTCTGGAACTCAGGACAAAAAATAAATGAGTAATAAAAGGGAAGTGATCCTTAGAAAAATGTTATTCTCTTTGAAGGTATTTTCCATTTCTTTAAAATTCACTGCAATAGCACAAAATAGGTTGCTAATGAATCATTATGTGACTTTTTAAAGTGATTATCAGAACGACCCATGTTAAAAGACATCAAAGATGAGATGAATCCGACAGTGAGGAGAGAGGTTAAATGCCCTTTGAAGCACAAAACACAATAATCAGAACTACAGCAAATGTTTGCACATTTATCTTCTGTCAAAACAATAATCTGTCGAATCACAATGAAACCGTGAAAGCTGGGTATGAAGCTTATCAATGGGCCATGTGTGTAGAAAGCTCACAGCCTTTTAATCCCGAGCATCAAGGCATCACAAATCTGAAACCAATCAAACAAACAAAAACATTATTCTAAGTTGGTAATTAAGGATCATGTCTTTCTTAGTTACAGGAACTTAACGTGTAAACTCAAGTTTAAAGGAATGAGTAACTGTTTTATTAATGGGGAAAATGTTTTACAGTCATAATTAGTACAACAGACACACTCCCCGCACGCATCCATATCAGTAATAATATACAAATCCATTACAGTTGATGTCAAAAGTACTCCACATGGACCTTCTCTTTCTATAAACACCACAAGCATCACAGTTGATGTATAATTTACACAAATTCTCTGAGAAGAGCTGAGGTGTAACTAGAAGGAATGAGCACAGCTGACCAGTGCTGTAACCAAATACCTAACGACCGTAATTTATGGAAAGCAGAATTATTGTGGCCCAAGGTTTAAGAGCATACGGTGCCTCATGATTGGAAACCATAGAGTACTCAGGGTGGTGGGAGCATGCTGCTGACACTCCTTGCATCTAAACAAGGAGTGGGAGAGGTGACTGTCAGCTCACTCCCTCCTTGTTGCTTTTTTATTCTGTCCAGGGTCCCACCCCGATGGGATGGGTGCTATGCCTTATTAATGGTGTGTGTTCCCTCCTCAGTGAAATCTCTCTGTAATAACCCTCAAAGGCAAGCAGAGATGTGTTGCCAGAAGATTCCAAATCCAGTCAGGTTGACAGTGAAAATGAGCCATCCCAGGAACCTTAGGTAACCTCACTGTGTGTTTCTCAGTCACTTTGTTCAACCAGAATTCCTTAACATTGTCAAGCAGAACTAAGGTAAAACTGATTGAAACAAGAACTTATTAACTTAGAATCTCTATTTATTAAATAAGAAGCCTTTTAAATAAGTAATAATCATAATTAACTTCATTCTACATGAATAAACTTACAGATTATTTTGCAACATTATAAAGTCCCTCAGTGTGTTCTCCCAATTATGCTTGGTGTGCATTATGTAGTTTGGAAGAGGGACAGATTCCTTGAGTCCTTCTTAAAGATAAAAATTAATTAACCCACAAGGAAAATTTGCCTTCAATGTTTCAAAGTCATCTAAAAATGGTTCTGTATATCTTGTTGCTTTTGATTTAAAGAAATACATGAATGTCTCTCTCTCTCAAAATTTCTATGGAATTTAGTTTAAACTGCGGTAGCAGTAGAAAAATCCATGATAATAATATTTTAGTCACATGGGAGTTGACATGGTGTTGGCAATTGTGGTTGATGATACTGGTCTCAGCCTTAATCTTTATACATTCAGCACACAAGTCTTCACTGGGGCTAAATTAGGACATGGCTGTCCGTGATCTTTCTTCAGCCACAGAAACCTATTCCCCTTCCTGTACTCAGCGCAGAAAAAGAGGGGGAAAAACAGGCTACCTGACAGCACTCCTCAATCAGCTGAAGAGAGTTCACTTCATTCTCTCAATACAGAGGCCAAACATACTCGAAATGAATGCCTAGAGTAGCAACTGTAGTTCCTGTTGCTTCTTTCTATTATTAGCGCTATAAAGAATTCCCATTTTTCATTTCACTCCCCAGTGTTTGCCTCCATGCGCCTGGCATTCCGTATCCTTAGCCTCACAAATTACAAGCATGTGGGGATGTGCTTCTGAAGGATGCTTGTTTGTCATCTTTTTGTTGGTCAATAAAATCTCACCAACAGTGTTCTAGATTTAGTGATATATGGAATAATCAGTCATATGTGTTGCAAAAAAAATCTGTGTGATACAAATATCTGTGACAGAGATCCCTGTACTAACAACCCAACTAAAAACCTAAATTCACATTGCAGGAATGATAATTTTGCATGACAATATGGCAAAATGAAGTGTCTCATTACTTTCTCTCAACTACATAAATACTCAATATTCCTAACTAGAAGCCTAAATTATAATTTGCATTCTTGGTCTGTGTGCGTATGTGTCGGTGTGTGTGGTGCAACCTCATGCGAGTGTGCTTGAGCACATGGGTGTGCATATGTGCTCACATGTGTGCAACACACTGATGTGTTGATAATGGTGTGAATTACCTAATAATATGGCACTCAATTCTTCACTTACTACTTTAAGACATAAGTATTTTTAAATTTGCTTTTTCAAATGACAACATGCTAAAACATACCTTCATGATAAGGTAGAAATGAAAACCTTTATCTTGGTTTCTTTGTGGTAGCCCACTAAGGGACTGAGGTTGTCTAGAAAACCATTTGCTTGACGTTTTATTATAATTTGTGCAAATATTCTGTCCATTTTTTTAAATATTTATTTATTTATTATGTATACAATATTCTGTCTGTATGCCTGAAGGCCAGAAGAGGGCGCCAGACCTCATTACAGATGGTTGTGAGCCACCATGTGGTTGCTGGGAATTGAACTCAGGACCTTTGGAAGAGCAGGCAATGCTCTTAACCACTGAGCCATCTCTCCAACCCCTATTCTGTCCATTTTTATCATTTCTCTTAAATTTTGACTTTAACTGCATTAATACTATATATCAGTTAACTAGTTTCAAGAAATATTATTATAATAAAATTAGTCCCACTACTGTTTCTTTATAGATTCACAGTTTTAGATAATCAAAATCTGTGTAGACTACCATTATTATGTGAGGTCCATTCTGACTCAATAAAGTGCTCCTGCGTCTGTGGCAAAACAAAACATTCACTCAGCCACATGCGCAGAGGTGCAGAGACACATTTTCTCCTCTTTGTTTCTCTATACATTGTTGTCATATTTTATTCTTAGAGCAATTTTAGGTTTACGATATTTTAACTAGGAGACTCCGGAGTCTGAATGTCCTCCATCTTGCCCAACTATTCACACAATTCATAGAATCTTTGTGGGGTTGTATTTGTCACCAACGAAAACCAGCAGAGGCTGGGTGTTATAAACTAAAGCCCACAATTACATTCGAAGTTGCTGTACAATTTATAGGTGTGTGGGTTTTGATACAAAGATAGGCTCCATTTGTCCATTCCTATTTTGTACAATATTTTAAATGTCGCCTTTGTGAATTATATTCAGGTAGAAATGTGTTTTATTCATATATACTCCACACTCCTCTTCAGTTCCCCCCATTATCAGAAGATGCTCCAAGAATGGAGACATGTGACAACGCTCGTGAGAAAACTCAAGGAAACAAGAGGCTTTCAACCTCAGTTTCTCTAAAGCATGGTATTATTCTTGGACTGTGTTTTTGTGTTCCTCCCAGGTGAAGCAGATAAAAGTGAGTCCACTTCAGATATTTTTTACAGCTGGCTATTGTTGTTTATATAGTGCATGGAAAACATGTTTTTGTCACCTATTGCTTGCCCTTGTGATTATACATTTACTCATGTGATTCTTCTTAATTATTGGAATGGATTTTATTTCACCATAAGGGCCATAAAATAGAAACTGCTTACTTTACTCTTCTTGTTCAATTAGTGAATCAGGTGAAGACATGATGTCAACAGTTATATGGATCTGATCCTTGCTATATTACATTACCCTTCCTAACATTCAGTTTTTAAGGGCATTGTAGAACTCTATGGATTTGCAAATTTTATTCACAGATTACTATGGAAGATTAGGCAATTATTGTCCATCTCTTAAGATTGGTGTTCTCTCATATGGACTGAAATCGTGATTACAAAAAATTGTCCAAATTTACTGACAGTTTGCCAAAGGGTATAGGTGGAATTCATGATCCAGATATTCATCCGTCTATTAATATTAACTATTTCTCAGCCCAACGTGTAGATTTGGATGTGTTGTTTTATATACTTCAGTTAATTCATGAGTCTAAAATATTGTTTCAGATTCTGCTTCTGTTGTAGAATTTTTTCCAGCAATAGACGATAACCATCCACACTAACCTCCCTGGTATTATTGCAGAAGGAAATAAGCAAGCTGATACATTCACCTGCCCTATTGTTACTTTAACATAAAGAATTAAATTGGGAAGGGTTATTCATCTGTCATTGCAGATGGATCCAATGAAACTCTGTGGATTCTTCTTTGGTTCCTCCTACCCTAGGCCATCAGGGACAATGACAGAGGGTGATGAGGCAGTGGAAGTCACCAAAAAGACAGCAAACCTCCAACTTGCCCATCATGAAGTGGTGAACACCCCATGATTTGCCCATCATGAAGTGGTGAACACCCCATGACTTGCCCATCATGAAGAAGTAGTGAACACCCAGTGACTTGCCCATCATGAAGAAGGGGTGAACACCCAGTGACTTGTCCATCATGCCCCCTCCTGACTTTAGTCATATTTTTATTTTTCAATACTTGTTTCCATTTTGTTTATTACTGTTTGTCTGCATCTGAGTACCACATGGATGCAGTATCCATGGAGGTCAGAAGAGGGCAATACATCCCCAGCCCCAGAGATACAGCCAATTTTACCCCCATACATGGGTTCTAGGCACTAAATCCAGGTCTTCTGGAAGGCTAGCAAATGTTTTTAAGAAACTGCTGAGCTGTCTCCAGAAGTTTTATTTTAAGATTTTCATGTTCAAGAAGTAATATTATAGCAATCTAAAAGTATAAAGAAAAACAGCATTATTCTTAAATTAGTAATAAATGTTTCTAAACAAATAATGCAAAGACAGAATTTTGTGGGAACAGTACTAGAAAATATTGGGGAAAATTATCCTTTTTTTAAACACAGATATGGAATGATAACTACAAAAATTTTTAAATAATTTAAATTTAATTCCCAGATAGGAAGTAAAAGTCTTTGGGGAAGTTGTGAGCATTCAAGAAAAGGAAGCCTAAATAGACATACTCAAAACCATGAGCCTCTCTAGCCAGCTACAAAATAATTTCTTCCAAGAATTATCACATCCTAATAAGACAAATTCACTGTCAATGTCTGATAAATTATAACATTCAACGTGTCATATACACATTTTCCCTCTCAAGTAACCACATTGGGGGCAAGGGAGTGGTCACTGTTTTATAATAAACACTGAAAATACTATGCTAGGAACATGACAGTCTGAAAAGCAATTCTCTCACTGTATCTGACTGCTGTGTATATTATAATACAAGGATGTCATGTTCTATACAACCATTGTGACAGTCTAGATGGATTATACAATTAATTTATTACCACCTCCTTAAAGCACTACAAGATAAGAACTGTCATTTCTGCTTAATAGGACAGAGTGGTAAAGTTAAAACAAATTGCTTAATATGCCCCAGATCACATGTATTAGTAAATGTGAATTGTTTTCATCATGGTAAAATCAACATAGCATTGAATTTTCTATTTTAACCATTTCAAATGCTTAGTTCACTGGCATAAACTGTATTAACAATGCTTGGTAAAAATACATGAGTTTTCTTTTATCATTTCAAACAGAATCTTTGTACTCAGTGAACACTAACTACAAGTCCTCTCTCCCACAAATGACTTGTAGTTTCCAAGTCTACTCTCTGTGTCTGCGATTTCATACCATCTAGGTAATCACTATGCGTAGCAAGCTGGTTCTCTCCTTCAGTACCTGTTTCACTTGAACTGCAGCTTTCATGACTAACACAGGTTGCAGTATGTTTCAGAACTTCACTCTTTTGAGGCTGAGGAGAAATCTCAGTGATTAAGAGCACTTGCTGTTCTTGCAGAGGCTACAAGTTCAGTTCCCAGTACTTATACTAGGGGGGCTGGTGAGCATTTGTAACTTTGTAAATCTAGCATGAAAACGTAATTCACAAAACAAAAAGGCACTTTCATGGTTTCTGCAGACAACTGCACTAATGCGATTCTACACAAACAACACATACATATAAAATAAATATCTAAAAATAATTTTATTTCAACTTATGCCATAATATTCCATTTTAATATGCATATGTATATGTATTTGCTGGAGAGTATTCATTTAAAAAAAAAAAACGATTGTTTTCCTTTTTCCTATACATGAAAAGCTGTTTTGTTTGAAGGCTCACAGCCGTTTCTCCAATTTGTTGTTGTCCGGCTGAGGAGTCTGTAGTATGTTAGATAGATGTAGAGATACCATGCAAATGTTTGATAGGAAAAGGGGGAAAGAAAAAAAGAACATTGCACTCAAAATGTAAACACATAATTTGATGTAAATTCATTCCTATACTCTCATATCAATGATATATAAAAAATACAATGAAGTTTTTCCTTACTATTCCAACCACAATTGTTTTATTGGTAGAATGTATCAAAATTAACATTTACTAAGAATTTGGTATAGATTAGCTAAAAGTCACAGAAAACTCGTAAGAAAATGGAGTCTATCTTATACATTGTTGTATTTCCATTGATGAACAAAGCTGAAACCAGGTTGGAGCTCCATAAAAGTGTCTGCAGTGGTTAAGTGAATGAATGAATGACTGTTGGTTTTGAAGCCTTCGCTATTATAATTGCATTGTGGAGATCTACTCTAAAATAGAGCAGACACATCCAGAAGAGTCCATAAGCAGCTTAGTCATTGATGCGATGCTTCTCGGTTCTGCTACTTGCCTCACACTTAGCCCACTTTTGCGTTTCTATTGTGCTATCCTTTGAGAATCCATTATAGCTATGGTACTTTATTACAGGTGCCAGAACATACTTTTCAAGACTAAATGTATACATAATGTATTCATCAAGATTCGGTTTTTATAATAGATTCTGTAACATTATCTAATCTACAGTACATGATGAACTCCATTAATTTATGATATTGTTGAGCACCACCTCTTTGGGGTGAGTACTGCCTTGATCCTAGCCATGGCAGGTTGTACATTCCATGGTAGGGGTGTGAGTACTCGATGTGTTAGGTAAGGAACAGAGATAAGAATCACAAAGCCCCCGATAGAACATCCCCATTGTCTCAGTGTGTGGGTGCACCCCTCGCGGTCCTGAGTTCCTTGCTCGTGCTCCCTCTCCTTCTGCTCCTGATTTGGACCTTGAGATTTCTGTCCGGTGATCCAGTGTGGGACTCTGTCTCTGTCTCCTTTCATCATCTGATGAAGGTTAGTATTCAGGAGAATGACTATATGTTTTTCTTTAGGTTCACCTTCTTATTTAGCTTCTATAGGATCAAGAATTATAGGCTCCATGTCCTTTATTTATGGCTAGAAACCAAATATGAAGGCCAGCTGGCCTGGACCTGAAAAAGCCTGGGATAAAACCGGACTTGCTGAACATAGCGGACAATGAGGACTACTGAGAACTCAAGAACAATGGCACTGGGTTTTGATCCTACTGCACATACTGGCTTTGTGGGAGCCTAGGCAGTTTGGATGCTCACCTTACTAGACCTGGATGGAGGTGGGCGGTCCTTGGACTTCCCACAGGGCAGGGAACCCTGATTGCTCTTTGGGCTGATGAGGGAGGGGGACTTGGTTGGGGGAGGGGAGGGAAATGGGAGGTGGTGGCGAGGAAGAGACAGAAATCTTTAATAAATAAATCATTTAATAAAATAAATAAAAAGAATCACAAAGTCATAGGGTGGTATCAAAAAGGCAACTCAGCAAAATACTGAATGCTGAATTCTTCTGACTTCTGAGTTTACTGTGTTTAATTTTCATATACTTTTATGCCCAAATACAAAAAGGAGAAAGAAGGCAAAAGACTGCTTTAACATGATACAAAGGACAACTACAACAGTTACTTGCTTCAGTACTTGGAGACATCAAGCCATTAGTTTATGAGAAAAGCATTCTGTTGTTTAGGCAGTGAACTTACCCTAGACAATGTATCCTGAAGGCAAGCACTTCCCTATGTCAAACCTTGTAATTCAAAGGAAGGAGCAGAAGTTTCCTTGAATTCTCTGACCTTTGGTCAGGGTAGAGGTGATCTACCTCCATGTGCCATCATGTCCAAAACATCAAGTAGCCATATCCTAGGTCAGGGTGTGCAGCCACAGTTTTCAACAAATTTGAATACATACTAACTCTCTGCCCTTCAGACAAGATGGAATAGGATCACATTTTTTGGGCCTACACAATTTCTCCTAATTTTAACAAAGCCTGAGTATCTGCAGCAGGACAAATGATGGTGTCTGCCTCAGATGAATATTTTCCCATTTTACAGAATTACCTGTCTTCAGTACATGTGTTCCAATCATGCATATCTTGTCATAGATGCCTAGATGGAAAATGATCTTACCCATCTCTGAGTGTCAACCTCTGTAAGCAAAGGGTTAAGGGAGAAACACCTTTAGGCTCTCTATGAGCCAATTTTTTTTCAAGAGAGTTTACCAATACCAAGATAATCATGTGCAGGCAGATAATGTTCTGTAATATACATGATCCTATGGCTACAGTATATTTTCTAGTTAAAGGAGTAGAGGGTCGCCAGGGGTGGGAATGCCCTTTTGAATTGGTCTAGAGTGTTTTTAACAGTTTTCTGCTGTATCAAAACCTGAATTTGTCTTATTAAACGTGTCAAGTCCAAGAAATCAATGGTAATGTCAAATTTCCCTTAGACAAGTTCTAATCCTCTTCTAATCAATAACATCTTACAAGGAACTAAAGCAGTTACAAACACTAACAGGTCAATAATGTAATTCTAGTGTGGAAATTAACAATAAACATACAATTTGTCAGATCACAATTCTCTTAAATCTGTTCTAAATCAAAACACAAGAAAAGGTTTCTGTGACAGATAAAATCCCAATTGCATTGCTGCTTTTATGTAACTGCCCCAGTCTCTGAGCAGCAGCAAAACCCTTAGACCACCCTCCTCCTCTCTGAAGAGGGGCTTCAGACACTTTTTCTAATAAATCTTTTTTCCCCAGAGGGGAAAATTGAGGTCTCAGTTCTCAGGATCTTTATTTTATTTTTTTGTGCTTGTTTTTTGGTTTTTTGAGACAGGGCTTCACTGTAGCTTTGAACCTGTCCTGGAACTAGCTCTTGTAAGGCCAGGCTGGCCTCGAACTCAAGATATCACCTGCCTCTCCCTTTTGAGTGCTGGGATTAAAGGAGTGCACCACCACCTCCCTACTCAGGTCTTTTATTTTACCAGCAGATTTAATACCATACTGGCAAAATGAGTTCTGTGTTTCAAGATATAGTATGGATAAACTGCTAGATAGTTAGTCAGTGTCCTTGGACTGGTTCCAAAGCAAACAAGACACACCAAGGTCTGGAAGATTGTGCAGTAGGTCCACCAAGAAACTATGAATCACCATTGTCATCACAATCTTCTTTTCTTCTCAGAATGTAGCATGCTGGTATTAGTCAGGAACAGGGTCAGGAACCTCTTTCTGTGTCTCCTACAGAGTTATCAGCAGCTGCCATGTCATCAGGACTGGAAAGCTTCTGCTGCACCTGCAGTCATCTTATCGAGCTTTAGTTTCTTCTTGTAAAAAGAAAAAAAAAAAGCACAGACATTTCTTCGACAGCAAATTTAGACAGGATCAGGTTCTTTCTATAATCCAGTGCAAGGGTCTTTCCACCTTGTAATGGTCTATCCTGTCCCTTTAAAAGACAAGCCCTGCCTACTATGTCCCCTATTCCCTGAGGCAAGCATATCTTCCTTCATCTTCCAGCCTGAGCTACTTCCTTTTCCATCTCTCTCCCGAAGAGGTAGCTTCTCTTCTCTTCTCTCCTTCTTAACTCCCCCTCTCTCTCCCTCTCCTCTTCTTCCTTCTTCCATTCCTCCCTTTCCCTTTCCCATCCATAACAAACTAAATAAATATCCAATCTCACTTTGCATGGCGTGGCTATCCGCCTGTCTCTCACCCACCATAGCTCCTCATGGGACCGGCTCACCGCCAAGGTCTCTCACCCACAACGTGGCTTCCTGCCAGGGATCTGCAGCCTCTCATGGCTCGCTGCCCACTGTCGTCACTCAGGCACCCACTCAGAGACCTGCAGTGTTTTATTTTTACCATTATACACCTTGCTTTAGCAATGGTCACCTTGGTGCCACCACACTAAAATCTGTCTATGGAAGGATGCTCATGAGTATCCACAATTCCAGAAGTTTAGAGTAATAAGGGCATGGTTTAAAGCATTATGTAGTGACTGATAGTATAATCCTCCTTATTTATTTATTTTTTGAAGTTGTATTGTATGGGCACATTAATTGCTTGCTTTTTTAGAGACAGCATTTTGTTTAGCAGCATTCATGAGCTGCCTGGGGGAATTAGAATCATTATTCCCCTTAATAATCTCACAAGGGGGCTTAGATTCCCTATAAATAACAATAAATAGGAACATAGCCATTAGATGTTTTATTAAAAGTTTGTAAACTATCTTTCTTATCCAAATTGCAAGTCTGACTAGCTGACAGTCTTTAACTTGCTCATTTATAACGTCACAGAGACCTGTCTGGGCTGGACAGGGTTGTGATGCTGCCTGCAGCTGAAGCTAGGCTAGGGCAAATAGCTTTCTTTTTTCAGTTTGACTGAGCAGCCTGGGAACTAGCTCTTGGCTTGGAGTTGAAGCTTGGCTGCAGGACAGGGCACAAGCCATGCTCTCTGCTGGTTGAATGTGTTCCACTAGAGACTTGGGACCAGGAGGCTAGTCCCTCATTGCCTGCTGTGGGTACAGGCCACGCTTTTTACATTTAGCAGTCCCATCAGAGGCCAGTGTTAGAAGGAGCTGACAAATTTAGCTCTAAGGTTCCCATTCTAGCAGCTCTGAGACCGCTAGGTCCGCAAGCTTAGGTGGGTATGACCATGTAGTTTTTTCATTACCTCTGATTTTTTTATTTTAAATTTTGTAATCACAGAATTAGGAGAATTCCTCTATCAGGCTATGCTGCCTCTAGCCATTTCTTGCCAACCGGCTCCAGGCGCTGGCCGCAAGAGGTTTAGCCCTTGAGCTTTCCTGTCGTCTGTCCATCCTGGCTCCACAAGATGGTGCCCGCCTGGCTTTGCTGGCTCCAGTGTTTGCCTGTGGGCTGCCATAATCTCAGTGGTAGCACAGGGGACTGCTGGACTGCATGCCCTGAGTTCCCTTCATGTGTCCCACCTATTCAGCAGTCATGCGGTCATGCTGCTCCATGACCACAGCCTGGCTTCGCAGAGCGGTGCTTGCTGGCAAAGGCATGCCTAGTGTCCCAGACTCCGTTTATTCTTCCACTGCATCAGTAGCTGTGACCACAGCCCCTCCGGGTGCGGAGGGCAAAGGCAGGGCTGCAGATTGGTCTCTCCACGTCCAGGAGCAGCCTGAAGGCAGAGGTAACGCCAGAGAGGAGGAAGTATACTGCTTACATTATCTACAAATTCTAAACATCTCTGCATTTGTTTTTGCTCCACCCCAGCTCCTCTAACTATCAAAGTGCATCCAAGCAACTGTACAGAGAGTTAAATATACTTTCTTGTGACATATTTGCAAATATTTACAGTTTTACTGCTGATATAATCACAACCCTTTCATATTAATTTTCTCTATTAACATAATCACTTACCTTTTACACTAACACTTGCACTGTATCATGTATGGCTATGTCCATCACGTGTCTCCTGTACCACTGGCCTAATGTTCATGTGTCATAAGTCCTAAGCTTCACTTTGCCACATCTTGTCAACTGCCATATGTCATGAACCACTTTTTTGGGGGGAGGTCAATACTGCCTTGATCCTAGCCATGGCAGGTTGTACATTCCATGGTAGGGGTGTGAGTACTCGAAATGTTAGGTAAAGAACAGAGATAAGAATCACAAAGACATAGGATAGCATCAGGGAGGCAACTCAGCAAAATACTGAATGCTGACTTCTGACTTCTGAGTTCCCCTGTGTTTCATTTTCAATATACTTTTATGCCCAAATACAAAAAGGGGAAGAAGGCAAAAGACTGCTTTAACATGATAAAAACGACAACTACAACAGTTACTTATTTCAGTACTTTGAGACATCAAGCCATTAATTCAAGAGAAAAGCATTCTGTTGTTTAGGCAGTGAACCCACCCTAGACCATGTATCCCGAAAGCAGGCACTTCTCTATGTCAAAAGAAGGAGTAGTACTCTAATATGTATATATTCCATACTTTCTTCATCCATTCTTCCATTGAAGGGCATCTAGGTTGTTTTCAGGTTCTGGCTATTACAAACAATGCTGCTATGAACATAGTTGAGCATAAACTTTTGTTGTATGATAGGGCCTCTCTTGGGTATATTCCCAAGAGTGGTATTGCTGGGTCCAGGGGTAGGTTGATCCCGAATTTCCTGAGGAACCGAAACACTGCTTTTCAGAGTGGTTGCACAAGTTTGCATTCCCACCAGCAATGGATGAGTGTACCCCTTTCTCCACAACCTCTCCAGCAAAGGCTATCATTGGTGTTTTTGATTTTAGCCATTCTGACAGGTGTAAGATGGTATCTTAAAGTTGTCTTGATTTGCATTTCCCTGATCGCTAAGAAGGTTGAGCATAACCTTAAGTGTCTTTTGGCCATTTGAACTTCTTCTGTTGAGAATTCTCTGTTCAGCTCAGTGCCCCACCCACACACTGAGACAATGGGGATCTTCTATCGGGAACCCACTAAGGCCAGCTGGCCTGGGTCTGAAAAAGCATGGGATAAAACCGGACTTGCTGAACATAGCAGACAATGAGGACTACTGAGAACTCAAGAATAATGGCAATGGGTTTTTGATCCTACTGCATGTACTGGCTTTGTGGGAGCCTAGGCAGTTTGGATGCTCACCTTTCTAGACTTGGATGGAGGTGGGTGGTCCTTGGACTTCCCACAGGGCAGGGAACCCTGATTGCTCTTCGAGCTGATGAGAGAGGGGGACTTGGTTGGGGGAGGGGGAGGGAAATGGGAGGCGGTGGCAGGGAAGAAGCAGAAATCTTTAATAAATAAATAAATTTAAAAAAAAGAAGGAGCAGAAGTATCCTTGAATTCTCTGACATTTGGTCAGTGTGGAGGGCATCTACCTCCATGGGCTATCTTAATGTCCAAAACACCAAGTAATCATATCCTAGGTCAGGGTGTGCAGCCACAGTTTTCAACAAGTATGAATACACACAAACTCTCCGCCCTTCAGACATGGTGGAATACATGTTTACAGTCTGCACTGTCTTAGGATCCCACATTCTACGACAAGATGCCATCTCTCTTCAGCCTTCCTCAGTCTGGCATATTTTCTTGTAGGCTATCTTTGTCTTCCATGACCTTTACATTCTACGAGATTCAGGCTTGTTATTTCATAAAGTTTCTTACTAATCAGATTGCTTTCATTTTTCCTCCTTGGATTCAGAATAGTATGACAAATATTTGACCTCTAACAAGCAAGCGCTAGTCACTAGAGTTATTTATATACTCAATTCTTTGATCCCATTCTCTTTGGCTTCATTCTCCTGGGATAATGTCTACTCTAATTAAAAACAACATGGCAAGATATAGTTATTGATAACTTTTATGAGTTTGCTCATGGATGAAATCCTTAAGTTATAATAAATTTAAACTGTTAGATGAGAAAATTGGTGCTGACTATCAATTATGTCAGAGAAAACCTTTATCTGCAATGGACTTGCATCTCAAACCTGACCATTGGTGGTCAGTCTCAGAAACTTAAGGTAGAAGAAAAGAAGCATGTCCTGAAAATCATTCTCCTCCTGGGGTACCCTCATTCTCCCAAAAAATTAAATAGAAACATTCTTATAAATATAAGTATAAATAAAAAATCCTGGAATCAAAATTTCTTTCAAAATGAGATCTGATTCATCCAAATGAATATTCCACATTTTGATAACATAGCCCAAGAAAATTAAAGTTTCAGAAATTTACTGTTTTTAGGCACCATTCACGTTCCCAGGGTTTTGCATACTAAAATCAAATCTTGCCAACATCATGAGAAGAGCAATGTTTTGAGGGGTGGCACATAGTAGGAGGATTTAGAAACCAAATTGTGATGGAGGTGGGTCTTGTATCTTATCTGTTGCTTTCATTGGTTAAGTAATAAAGAAAACTGCTTGGCCCTCTGATAGGGTAGAATTTAGATAGGCAGAGTAAACAGAACAGAATGCTGGGAGAAAGAAGCTGAGTCAGGAAGTTGCCATGGTTCTCCCTCTCCAGACAGACACAGGTTAAGATCTTTCCTGGTAAGTGCACCTTGTGGTGCTACATAGATTATTAGAAATGGGTTAAGAGGCTGAAACTAACGGGCCAGGCAGTGTTTAAAAGAATACAGTTTCCATGTAATTATTTCAGGTAAAGCTAGCCGTGCAGGCTGCTGGGTGCCCAGAAAGTAGCCCGCCACTCATAACACAATAGAGCCAGACCTCATTACAGATGGTTGTGAGCCACCATGTGGTTGCTGGGAATTGAACTCAGGACCTTTGGAAGAGCAGGTGATGTTCTTAACCACTGAGTGTTCTACCGACTGAGCTAGCTCTGCTATGTTATGAAAAAATTACATGGAAACTGTATTCTTTTAAACACTGCCTGGCCCGTTAGTTTCAGCCTCTTAACCCATTTCTAATAATCTATGTAGCACCACAAGGTGCGCTTACCAGGAAAGATCTTAACCTGTGTCTGTCTGGAGTGGGAGAACCATGGCGACTTCCTGACTCAGCTTCTTTCTCCCAGCATTCTGTTCTGTTTACTCCGCCTATTTAAATTCTACCCTATCAGAGGGCCAAGTAGTTTTCTTTATTACTTAACCAATGAAAGCAACAGATAAGATACAACACCCACCTCCATCATTTCCCCTTTTTCTGTTTAAACAAAAAAGAAGGCTTTCATTTTAACATAGTAAAATTACACATAGCAAAACAGTTATCAAGCAAGAATTACAGTTACAATATTTATATCTATTTTATCTTTTATCATAACTAAGGAAAACTATAACTACCCATTCTTCAACTCCATCAAAGACTCCAGAAGGATATAGTATTACCTAAGTAAACATGAAAAAAGAAACTTCAAACTCTAGAAATGACAGAGACATCTTGCTGCCTGGACAGTCACCCAAAGCTTCTCTGTACCACTGGGGCATCTATCTTCGGCCTTCAGGCCCATGGTATCCAGAGACATTTCCATGAGGCAGGCAAATTCCAAAGACAGTTCAGTCACTTTCTGCTGTGTCCTGCAGAATGTCTCGCAGACTCTTTCATGAATCAGGAACCCAGAAAGACCATCTCACCTTTAGGCAAGTTCAGCAGTCCTCTTTCTGCGGGTTCTTTGTGTCCAGTTTATGCATCAGTCCAGGCAAGAACAGTTTCTTGCCCAAATGGCTATCAAACTCCATAACGAGCCTCTTTGATGCCAATCTTCCTCTTGAAGTAGATTGGTGCTGCCAGGAGCAGGCATGTCTCATTGTCATGAAAAGCCCTAAGTTGTTAAAACATTTAAAATGCCATATTCTGCAGTCTTTGAAAGATATGAAGAGTGCCTATCTAACCGAAATATATCTCTATATATCTAGAAAATCTAACTAACATGACTACAAGCTTTACTATTATCAATGATTATCCATTAGTAACCTATATTTCCTAATTATACATTACATTTTAAATGAACTACACAATCACAATACCTTAATCAATATCAAAAATACATATACATATAACAAAATTGACCTTAAAATACATACCAATGTAAATTATTCATATCTATATCAAAATTGTATCTTTTGACAGTCAGATTCATATGACCCTTGAATTTACTTCTAAGACTTCAACTTGGCAGTTATATTCCTCAGATGTTAACATCAGTGTGTAGAAGCCAAGCAACGGAAAGCAGCAGTGAGCAATATGCAGCATCTTCTTGTCTTACAGACCTCAGCAGATCTGGCATAGATACTAAATGTAATAACTCTTGAACCGAGGAATCTGAGGCCTTGGCTCCTTAGCCTTCACAGCTCTCTCGTGCTTTTCACGTTTCCTGTTGGCAGGTCCTCAGAGTCCTGTTCTTTAATGCTCATGCCTTGACATTTCCATTCCAGCTACCCTGGAGTCTTCAGGTACCTTATCAGTGCTGCTGCCCTCTCAATGATTGCATTTCTTGGGGGCTGGCCACCTCTGCTGATGACCCATTGCTACTACTGCACTGTACAGTTAATGTTATACATAGCAACATTCATGATGTCTATGTCTTAAAAATTTACTGCTCACATTTAATCATAGCCTTTTCCATGCTGCATAGGTATATTATCTAAGAACCTGTCTGATCTCTTAGCAACTCCACTGTCTAACTCTCTTCTATTTTGCAATTTTATCAGACATTAGATGCTGTACACTTTTCAATGTTCACATTAGCTGACAATATAGGTAACTAAGAATTAATATAAACTGGCTAAGATCAACAAGGATCTCATGCCTTTGACTTTACAATGTGCAAAACGTGGGGAAGCTTATGAAAAAAATGATACTATCACCTGAGAATAAAGACTCAAAACACTCAGCATAGATGTGGGTATGCCAAAATTTATTAGCTAATTAAAATTCTGCTTAAATGTAGACGCAAATGATTCTGTTCAAGTTAAGTTCATCAGACATAAATATGCACAATTGTTTGTCTAACTAAAGCTTAATATTACATTTTCTCAAAAAAGAATTGTAATGTGATGTCCTTTCAAACAAATCCTTTAGATTTTACCAAGAGGAGAAAATCAATTTATGACAGTGGATATTCCAGAGAAAGTTTGTTGTGGGAACGCCTTCAGGCAATAACCTTTAAGATATTAACACACTTGGGCATATTGGTCTCATATCCTATAAATGCAGATGAAAAACATGTGTGGCCCCTTTTTTTCTGCTGGACTTGGTTCCCGGTTCACCAGCCAGACACAGAGGAAGCAAGATGAGAATGCCTCACTGATAAAAGGTACTAAGCCATATGGCTAAACAGACACAAGAATTATAAGTTAATTTAAGTTGTAATAGCTAGTTAATAACAGCCTGAATTAATAGGTGAAACAGGTTATAACTAATATTAGCCTCTGTGTGTTTATTTAGAACTGAATGCTGTGGGACCAGGAAGAACAGAAACTGCCATCTACAAATGGCACCCAACTTTATGTAATCAGAGACTGTTCTGTAGTTTTCCAGCTATCCAGACCCGAAAAATTACACAAAAACTATATTAATTACAACATGGTTTGGCGTATTAGGTCAGACTTCTTATTATCTAACTCCTACATCTTAAAATAACCCATTTCTATTAATCTGTGTATTACCACAAGGCTGTGGCTTACTGGTAAAGTTCTGCCATCCTTCTCTTTTGCAGTTACTTAGAATCTCCCCGACTCTGTCTTCTTTCTTCCTGCATTAAGTTATGTTTAATATTTTTCCTACCTATATTCTGCCTGCCACAGGCCAAAGCAGCTTCTTTACCAAGCAATGGTAATTAAACATACTCATAGCACATAGAGAGGAAATCCCACATGAAAACTTTTGTGCTTTCTCTCTTACACACTCACTACAAATGAAGTACTCTCATGCAGTGTCTCATTTGTGCAGCTCTAGAACCTTCCAGAACAGATATCTGCCCAACAGAAATTCAGGCAAGCATATTTAAATTTGCTTTTAAATTAAACTCTCTATTTGTCTCAGCAGGTAAAACTAAACTGAGAAATATATTCATTGGAAGACTTCCAAGGTTGACTTCTAAAAGCTGATACTTAGATGGAGCTTTTGTACTAAGTATACTCACATTAGTCAAAGAGAAAAAGCAGATATAGCAATGCCTTTAGGCACAGATGTTCAATATTAGTGATAAGCAACAAGGCACCTATAAATCAATGTTCATATTAGGAGTTTGAGACCAAGTCTCTCAACATGTGATTCTTAATTGATGGTAATTGCTTTATCAGATTAAAAACTTTACTTCTAGTATGAAGGGTATTTTTCTGTCCTAAGAGATATATGTAGCTAGGGAAAGATAGCTATGTCTTTTATAATGTCTAATTATTGCTTATTATCTATAGTTTTGCAATATTAATGAAAATATATGAGATATTTCATTTATATAATAATGATACCAAAATTATTATGTTTATTTGCTTAACAATAAACCTATCTGTGCTTACACAATCACCTAATTACTATCAAATGTAGAAAACAAAATTAAACATTTCCTAGTCTATTAAAATGATAAGGTTTACAATTTAATTTAACAAATACACCAAGAAGTTGAAAGGATAAAATTAAAACTCATTTTGAGTAAATTTTCTATGGTGCATAATTCAGTTGGCCTTGAGCCTATTTTAATAAGGTAGATTTGGAAAAAATAATATCTAAGGTAAACATCTCCTACTCCTGTGATTCGGAAGCTTTTCTGGGAAACATAATTTACTACTTTCCCATCAGAAGTCATCACCTGTTTAACTTCAGGAGAAACAAGCCCATAATACTCTCTTTTTTATGTCTGTTTTCCAGGATCCTCACCTTCCTTTCTACCATTTCACATCTTTCTACCATTTCCACAGTACTTAAATTTGTCATCTAGGAGGGAGCAGATATTATAAGCTTGACTGGTTGATCTGTTTTACCTTCTTTAGGTAGCTAAATTGGAAGGTCACGCCATAGACAATAATTCTGTCTAGTTTACATGCTCATTTATTATATATTTCTGTTTAAGGGAATTAAAAGTGTCATTATGAGAATAATGGTATATTTGCCTCTATTTTCTTGGAAAAGGACCCTTCTCTGCAGCATATGGTTACCACAAAATGAGATGCTAATTTTAAGCATGCCCGAATCATGCTTTCTCTCATTTTCCTTTAGAGCAAAGTAAAAGATTCCCTATAAAATATTTTTCTTGGATTACAAAGTCACCTCTCTACCTAAATAAAGATTATCTCAACACACAGCTTTCATAAGTGGTATTTTGAAACACTGAAAGTTAAAATAACATTTTAAAGGACAAAACTCAACAAAACACCAGTGGATTAATATTTACTAGAGGCTAAGATCAATGTGAGAAAATTTTCTGTCATCTCTCTCAAAGAATAATAAAAATACAACATGGCTGGTATCCACATTATGCTATTATTATTCCTTTCATTAAATAGCATATTTTGTCACAATACTTTCAACCATGAATTAAAACTATTTAAGTATTAAACAATACACACTTATTTCATGCCTGAAAAACTCATGGAATAAGAAAGACATGCTGCTTACCAAACAAAAGTTATAACAATCCATGTGGTTTTTGGTAATTGTGGAGCATCACCTTTTTCTATATATTGAGGTAGGAAAGGTGTGAGGAGAATATGTAAATAAATGTGTACATATTTAATTTATATGAGCTTTCTCGTGTGCTTTATAAGATAGCATGACAGAAAATATAGAAGCTATAAATATATTTGCGTATCAAGGTTACAAATAGAAAGATGAGACAAGGTATCAAAATACGTAGAAATAGTAGTTTAATAGTTTAATATTTTTATACTTAAAATTAAAGATGTAGAGTCATAATATAAACACATCGAAATTGTAGCACAATAAAATACTTTTGACCACTGGACATGCAAGTAGAAAGGAGTATTATATGACACTTTGGGTGGGTTGCATTTTCTTTTATAAATTTCCAAAGCACTGACATTGTTTCTTATCAGTTTGAGATTATCATTTCTGTTTTTCTTCATTGTTTGAAGAAAACAATCCTTATTTGCTATCTACCTATGCATAGGGTGAAACATCTGTGGAACTTCAGACCATATAATAATATATAATATATATATATATATATTATACTTACCATTACTATTATGATCATAATTAATCTGATACAGATAGTTTGTGATATCTTATAACTATATTTCACAGTCTTGTCATGAATTTAGGAGCTTCCGCTTCAACATCCCAGGTATTTGGAATAGTGAGCCACTATTTTCACTCAACTAATCATTAACACTTTTGATGTAGTAATTCAGTGGGTCGGTAATATTTTCCTTTCCCGACTCAGACTTCCTTGAAACTAAATTTCACAAAGGGTATATAAACCTAAATCAGCATCTATACTCTAGCTGAGACATTGAACAGGAAACAATTCAGATTAGTGAATGAAGCTGGGAACATGGCTCAGTTAGTAGAGTGCATGGCAAACGTTCAGGAATACCTGGGTCTTGCAAAACACATGTGGTAATGTATGCCTGTATTCCAGTGCACAGTCCTAGGGAAGGTAAAGGCAGAGGAATCAGGAGTTCAAAGTCACCCTCAGCTCTGTAATAATTTGGAGGCCAGCCTGGACTATCTGAAACCAAATCAACCAATCAAGTATTTTCTTTGATATTTTTCTATTGCTGCAAAGAACCACCATAACCAAAGAAACTTATAAAATAGAGCATTTAATCAGGGACTTGTTTATACTTTCAGAGGATGTGTGCATGATCATTATAGTGGGAGGCATGACAGTTTGCAAGCATAGTGCTGGAACAGTGCCTCAGAGCTCACAGCTGTCCCCAAGCTGTAGGTGAGTGAGACAGAGAAAATGAACCTGGCATAAACTTTTGGAACATCAAAGCCCAAGTCCAGTTACATGCCTCCTCCAATAAGGACACACGTCCTTATTCTTCCTTAAACAGTTCCACCAACTGGTAACCAAGCTCAAACATATGACCATAAGAGAACCATTCTATTTCAAATCACACAAGTGTTAAAGTGTATTTTCTTATATTTATGTTTATCTAATCCATAACCCTGGCAAAGAAAACTACTTCTCAGGACAGACTAGGCAATCTTTCCATGGATTTATAATGCATATATGTGTTGATTTATTCAGCCGTGAGAGTTCCTTATTTCATAGGACATATTCACAACTTTTAAAAATCACACATATATATCTATACATATATATATATATATATATATGTCATATATATATATATGGCTATCATCTATGTGGCTTTAAAATCTGTATTTGGAAACTAATTCAGACTTTAATAGATATGATTTAGTATTTTTTCCAAACTCTACTTCCTTGATTATTATTAATAGAAAATAAAATCATTTTATCATTTGCAAGCAAGCCTTAGAACCTATGTTCACACATCCCTAGTGATCATTGACATCTAATAAATGTGATTTGAGATTCAGAAATAATGTTAGGTTTCTCTTCAGAATTTACTCTGCATATGGAAAACATCAGCCATATGGGTGAACTTTCAATGTTAGTGTAATACCTCAAGCTCTGTGAAAATATAACATCATAAATGGATTTATGAAAGCCAAGAGAGCTCCATCAACTAATGCTCTAGTAATTTTCTTTTCAAAGCAGACAGTGATTCAGGAGTTTGGAGAGCAGCTTAACTGCTTATCTCTCTTTCTGGGAGCTCAGCTGTAAGACATTCATCTTTAGGAGCAACACTTGCTCTGTGGGTGTCTTGGAAAGAACATGAATTTGATGATATATGTGCATTTAGACTCTTTCCTCCATCCCCAAAACTTAACTAATGTACTTTACACATAATGGCCTTATAACAAAGGAATGCTTTGGTGGTAAAAGGATAATTACCTTTGGCTTCTCATTCGGGCATTTTTGATGATTTTCTTGACGTGAGCTGTCTTCAGTCTTCCGCCTGCATCTTCTAGTGTACAGCTGCACCTTTCACAGAATGCTGCAATTACTACCTGTGTCATGTGGCATGAAACAGTCTTAAAAATAATTTCTGACTCTGTCTATCCCTTCAGAAAATGTAATTTAAGTACTTAATTTCTCTGTCTCTAATTCTCTGTGAGCAAGAAGACTATCCTGCCCAACATACAACAACAATGAAAATATTTTTGTATAATACAAATAATAAGGGAAATAAGGGTCTAGAATTTTCTTGTTTTTTAGGTTTATTTTTTGATAATTTCATATGCGATCATCACATTTATATTATTACATATTATGTAATCATGAATGCATCTTAGAGTCCATTTAGTGATGATTACACATCTATACACACACACACACATATATATATATATATATATATATATATATATATATATATATATGTGGAGAGAGAGAGAGAGAGAGAGAGAGAGAGAGAGAGAGAGAGAGAGAGAGAGAGAAGGCAGACCATCGGGAATTAGATAACCTATGAGGAGGGTCTCCACGGAGACATCTGGTTCTCTCTCTCTTTGTCTTCATCAAGCCACATCTTATAGTCAAACACAGAAATTTTTATAGTTACAATTATATTATATTGCCATAAAATGGAAATAAAGGGGTATAACATGAATACAAAAACTAAATTATGAAAAAAGTGATTCACTTATTTAAAGGAAAAATGAAAAGACATTCACATCAAGAATAAAAGGATATACCTTAGAAAAACCGTCTCATTACTATACATGGAAGATATTCCTCATGACTATTTCAGACATGGCTATGTGAAGAAGAAAAGCAAACCCGTGAGCTACACTGGCAAATGTGATGCTGCAGTACCTGAGAGGATTCTGTATCATTAATGTCCTTCCTCTGAAAATTTGTTAAACTAAAGTTTAAAAATACTTAAGTTAGAATAAGAGAACATATAGATTTGTATTAACAGTTGAAAAATGAAAAAAACCCTGAATATAATTTTTCATACAAAGAGTTCAGACACTGAAGTTCATATGAGAGCTCTCAAATCTAAAAGAGGGTCAGAGGGTGATTATATTGCTCCTCAACTAAAATTAATATTTTATTAATTTTTTTCATTGATTTTACATTCCAACAACAGTTTCCCCTCTATCCTCTCTTCTCATTCCCTCTCCCTCCCTCCAACCCATCTACCCCCATTTATTCCTCCTCTCAGAAAGAGTCAGGCTTCCCATGGGAGTCAACAAAGCATGGCATATAAAGTTGAAGCAGGAGCAAGCTCATTCCCCTGCAACAAGGCAAGGCAAGGCAACTTAGTATGCACAATAAGTTCCAAAAACCAGCTCATGCACCAGGACAGGTCCTGAACCTACTGCTAGGGGCCCTATAAACAGACCAAGCTACATAACTGTCAGTCACAGGTGGAGGGGTTAGGTAAGTCCCACGAAGGCTCCCTATCTGTCAGACCAGAGTCCATGAACTCCCATTAGCTTGGATCAGTTGTTTCTATGGGTTTAGCAGTAATGATCTTAACCCCCTTGCTCATACAATCCCTCTTTCCTCCCTTCAGTTGGATTCCTGGAGCACCACCCAGTGTTTGACCATGAAACTCTGCAACTGCTTCTATCAGTTACTGGATAAAGGCTCTCTGATGACAATTAGGGTAGTCACCAATCTGATTACAGATGTCCAGTTAAGGCACACTCTCCACTATTGCCAGGAGTCTTAGCTGGGGTCATCCTTATGGATTCCTGAGACTTTCCTTGGCACCAGGTTTCTTTCTAACCCCCAAATGTGCCCCTCTATAAAGATATCTCTTATATTACTCTTCCACTCCATCCCTCTTCTGACTCAACCAACCTGATACCTCATGTTCCTATCTCCCATTCCCTTCCCTCCACCACAGCCAATGCTCCAACATCACATTACCTAGGATATCTGATTTATTTCCCCTTTCTCTGGGAAATCCATGCATCCTTCTTAGGATCCTCCTTGTTACCTTCCGGGTCTGTGGATTTTAGCTTGATTATTCTGGCATTACATCTAATATCCACTTATGAGTCGGATACATAATTTTCGTAAAGAAGCTAGAATGGCACACAGGAAAATATGACATCAGCAAATGGTTCTGATCAAACTGAATAGATGTATATAGAAGAATCCAAATAGATCCACACAAAACACCCTGTACAAAACTCAGCACCAAAGGCCTTAACATAAATCCAGATATTCTGAACCAGACAAAAGAGAAAATACAGATAGCCTTGAATTCATTAGCACAGGAAAGATGTTCTGAACAAAATGCCACAATCATAGATCAACACTTGATCAATGGGACATTATGAAACTTAGAAGGTTCTGCATGGCGAAAGACACTGACAGTAGTACAAAGTGGCAGCTTCCAAAATGGAAAAAGATTTTTACCAGCTATATCTCTGATGTGGGGTTGATATCCAAAATATAGAGAACTCATAAAAGCAGATATCAAGAAATCAAACCAATTAAAATATCAGGTACGGATCAAAAGAGGAAACCTTCTAAGACATGTTAAACATTCTTACTAATCACAAAAATACAAATCAAAACTACTTTGAAATTTCATGTTACACTCATTAGAATAAAGTTCAGGGATATGTTGTTTTCATTTTTTTAAAAAAAATATACCTTATTTTTTATTTTCATTATGTTTTGCTTCTATACTTATTTTTCTTCTCTTTTTTTATACCTCACGTCCTGCGTGTATATATTATTGCTTCAAGTTTACTGTTCTTCTGAATAGGCAAGCAAGAGAACCTCTGTTGTCTATACCAGTTTCTTGTGCCTTCCTTCAGCCATTTTCCTTCTGGTTATTTGTTTTGTCCTATTCAGATGTTTTAGTTTTTGTTTAATCTTATTATATTTTGCTACTATCTCTTAGAAACCTATTTTTATCTTTGTAATGAGAGAAATGAGGTCGATCTAAAGGGGAGTGGAGAGAAGAAGTTTGGAGGAAAAAAGAGAGGGAAAGCCATAATCAGGATATATTACTTGGGAAAAAATATATTTTTATTTATTTATTTTATTGAAGATAGATTCTTTTCTCATACAATATCCTGACTATAGCTTCCTCTCTCTCTAGTCCTCACAGTTCCTACCAACCTCCCCTCTTTTATGGATCCACAAACTTTCTCTCTCTCAGTGGAAAAAACAGGATTCTAAGAGATGAAAAACAAACATGACAAAATAAAAATAAGATGAAGAAGTAAAACCTATCATATTGTGCTGTGAGATAATGCTCTTGTACACTGTGAAGATTTGTCATTCATATTGGTTTAATAAAACACTAAATGGCCAGTAGCCAGGCAGGAAGTATAGGTGGGAAAAATAAACTAAGAAAATTCTGGTAAGAGAAAGGCAGAGAAATGCAATCACCAGTCAGACACAGAGAAAGCAACATAATAATGCCTCACTGAAGAAAAATACCAATCCACATAGCTAAATATACACAAGAATTTTGGGTTAATTTAAATTGTAAGAGTTAGTGAACAATAAGCTTGAGCTAATAGGCTGAGAAATTTATAACTAATATAAGTTGCTCTATGTTTCTTTGGTACTGAATTGTTGGGGGACAAAGTGGGACAAGAACTTCCATGTACAATATTGAAGTTGGGCATATCAACTCAACAAGAGAAAAAGACCAGGCACAAGAGTCATAGACCTACTTGTTCTCATAGCCAGGAGTGCCATAAAAATAGTAAGCAAATAGCTATAACATATACTCAGAAGACCTAGTGAAGACCACTGTAGTCCTTGAACTTGCTGCTTTAGTCTCTGTGAGGTCATATACACCTTGCTTAGTGGACTCAGAGGGCCTTGTTCTCTGTTGTATATCTACTTTGACTTTTTGAATCTTAATACCAGCCTCCTCTTCCAGAGGATAAATTGAGCTTAGAGGTGAGGGATTTGATGGATGCCTCCAATTTAAACTCTCTTTCTCTACAGAATGTCTGGGTGCGTGTCTCTGCATCTGTTCCTTTCTGTTGCCAGAGGAAACCTCTTTGGTAATGACTGGGAAAAGGCCCTGATTTACAAGTATAGCAGAATATCATTAGAAATCCTTTTATTGATTTTTGATCAGTAGAATTTGTTTTTTTCCTGGGCTTCTGGACTATCTAGTGGCTTGTTCTTGGCTAGCCAAGCAGTGTCTTATTGGCAGAGGTTTCTGTCCCACCTGGTCCTTGTTCTGCCCTGTTCCTACAGTCATTAAGTTCCAAAGAAATAACACAGAGGTCTACATTAGTTATAAACTGATTGGCCCATTAGCTCAGGCTTCTTATTAACTCTTATTCAGTCCATTATTAGCCCATTACTCTTGTCTGTGTTAGCCATGTGACTCAGCACCTTATTCAGCGGGGCAGTCACATCGTGCTTCTTCTGTGGCTGGGCCAGGGATTGCAGAGGAATGGGCTTTCCTCTTCCCAGAATTTTCCTGTTCTCATTGATCTGCCTCTACTTCTTGTCTGGTTGTCCTGCCTGTATGTCGTGCCTAATTACTGGCCAATCAGTGTTTATTTAAAATATAATTGACAGAATACAGACAATTGTCCCACACCGGGATCTGGTATGAATGGAATGGCCTTAGCTCAAATTTGACATTAATTGGCTATTCCTGCAAGCTTTGTGCTACAATTCCCCTACAGTGTTCTGTGGGAAGGGCATATTGTAGGTGGAAATTTTTGTGGCCATGTTTATGTCCACATTTCTCCCTCGGTAGCCTGAAAAAGTACCTTCTCTTCCAAAGAGATCAGAATATAGGGATACAATACCCATGTAGGAACCAGCTCAATTTCTACAAGTTCAGTGAGATATGAAGGTGTTGTCCTCAGCATTTGGGGCCCTGCTGTCAGTTTGTAGAGAGCAACCTATTGTCTTGGCAACATCCAATATTGTTTAGGGATTTCCGTGGGATGCCCCAGGCCAACAACTCAATTTACTGTAATCCAATCCTACCACTGGAAGCCTCACATAGCCATAAGAGATGACCATTGACATTCTTTATGTCCCATTACCAGAACTCCTTATTAGGCTCACCTTCATAAATCATTTCCAAAGTTTATGAAAAGCTCTTATTTTCAATAAAAGAAGAAAATACACAAATAGTAAGAGAAATAGAATAACATCACACTGAAAGTGCTAGTGAGTATAGGTGAGAACGCTGAAGTTCAGTGACACCTGGGAAAAGAAAGGAGAAACTAGAATTGTACCCAAATTCAGGAATAATTCAGGAGACAGTATCTTATAAAGTATCTATATAAAGCACATAGACTCAGTGAAATCTGGACTATGGGAGAAACAACCCATTGTCCTAAACAGTCACACTATAGTGAGAGAGGGTATTATTGTGGCACTGTAGTAGCTATGTGAACTGATTTTAACATGCAGAATTTATTTGGGGATATTTTGTTTAGGGTGTGCAGTTTCTTACTCTGTAAACCTGGCAGACCTGGAACAAACTATATAGCACAGAAATGCCTTGAACTGGTAGCAATCCTTCTTCCTCCACTAATTTTATATTGTGATTATAGGCATAAGAAACCCTGCCTGAACTGGGGTCCAAGCTTCACTCTTTTAAATAGTGGTGTTAATTATTATTCTCACTATTTTCAGATATGCCAGACAGAGCTTTCTGGGCAACTTATGTTTAAAGCTACAGAATACAGACAATATAAGCCATGAAATAACAAAATGAAAACCCTCATTACAGAAATCTAAGAATGCATCTCTGTTTATGAAAAACAGAAATATTTTAGTTCATTAATACCACAATGAAATGCTGTAAATATCAGTTAGTTCAGAATGGCAAAAATAGATTTCTCACAGTTAAAGGAACTGGAAAGCCCAGAAACAAGACACTGATAGGCTTTATCATCTAGTAAGGAACCTCTCCATTCTGGATACAGCTGTAATAATGTTTGTCACACAGGGAGAAAGGCATCTCTCAACTCTTATGGCAGAGGAAGACAAAACTGAACCCCTCATGAACTATTTTTTAAGGACATCTCATCATGAGTTCCCATGACTCAGTGTCTTCCTGAAGACACCCCATCACCTTTCCCAAGCCTGAAGCTGTAGGTCTGGATTAAGTTGTTCAACTTTCTCTGTCTCTGTCTCTGTCTCTGTCTCTCTCTCTCTCTCTGTGTGTGTGTGTGTGTGTGTGTGTGTGTGTGTTACATTTTCTTTCTTTTTGTGTGTTGTGTTTGGGCATGTTTGATACCACACACACACACACACACACACACACACACAGAGAAGTCAGCAGACAGTTTGTGGGAACTTTTTCCCCTCTTCCATCATTTGTGTCTCTGTATCATATTCAGGTGATAAGGCTTGGCAGTAGTTTCCTTTATCTGAACCAAGACTGAATCCTCTTGACATCCCTCAACACAGGAAACATTAAGACCAATTAGCATGCAAAGTAAGTATACCTTTGCCTCATGCAATAGTCTTTCAGAGTTCATTGTCTTTAATCTTGTGACCAGACAAGGAGCATGTCTTACATCTGTGAGACAGGCCTTGAAAACTGGAGTTGAAATTAGTTTGAACTTAAAAACTGCATTGCAATCACTAAGTTTTCTGTCACAACACAGGTTTTGCTAATTCAATTTAAGCAGTTCAAGGTTTATTAAGGAATAATTAATACAATGTTATGAATTAAAGACACTTAAGGGTGTTTTATTAAGATTGGAGCAAAATTACCAAAACATTCCAATTAATGTTATGATTCTATTCCTTTTAAGGTGGAAATACATTATCTTAGTAAAAGCCTATGATCCAGCAATCATCAAATGAGAATCTTGGACTGAATATGAACTCTAGAACAGAACTGGTCTTCAACTCTTCTCAGCAGAGCCTGCAACAAGTCTGACAAATCACAGCAGGACATAGAGTGTGCACATTGAATTCAGGGGCCTGAAAACGCCTTGGGATTATAAGACATCCACTTAAAAATGAACTACAACAAGTTCAATGTTTATAACTCATCTATAGCAGAAGGAAGGCAATTGTTTAATAATCCTAAAGTCAAGCTCAAATCTCAGAGGAAAGAGTTCAAAGCCTCTTGACCTCTTACCCTGAAAAACTAGAAGAGATGTTTATCTATGTGCATGCTGGATAGATGCTACAAACTGTTTCTCTCACAACCCTGGAGGCTGAGGAAATGAACAGCCACTGAAGACAGCAGTTCTCAAATCCAGCCTAGAAGTGATGAGTTCCCTGAATGGCCCTCCTGGAGCTGACTGTGTGTTCTCTTTTCTGGCTTCTGCCCTTAGCCAGGCCTTTTCTTCTCTTTGAAAAAAAATAATATCTTGTTGATGCCTTAGTAGTTTCCAGTCACCTTAGAGATGATGTCTATTTTTTTTCCCAAGATATCAGTACTTTTATCTTAACTCTTGCATAATTTTTATTGCCTTCCAAAGTACTTAAAGTTTCACAGCATTTGATAGAAAATACAACCAAATATTTGTTCCTTTAAGAATCTCCTCTGTGGAGACTGCCCAGGTACTTAAGTTCCCTAGAAGAGCTATTCTTTGATTGAGAGGACCTATGGGGTACACATTTAATTTCATTGTAAGGGTTTTTGTCTTCCTGGAAGGTTCTCAAAGAAAAGCACTTTGACCTTTCTGAGGAGTTAATAAAAGATTTTATAGCCACACTTCCGCCTTTACCCTTGGAGTGCATCACTCCTGCGATGCTCTCAATTTGATTTTTGCTCAGGATTCCTTTTCTTCTGTAATTTAAACATCATTTGCCTTCTGAAGAGGTTGGGAGAATTCAAAGTATAAACTGATCTCCTAGTAGTAGGCATCATTTTAATGTTCTTTTTCTTATAGTTCACCCATTCTATCTTTGAATTTTGCTATAAAACTTGAAGATGATGGCAGGTGAAACTGCTCTCATTAAATTCTCCTTGACTAGGTTTTCATGATTATTCAGTAACCTCAGACTTTCCACATAGCCACTAGTAGATCTGAAAAATGTTTTTCTGCCACATAAAAATGTTCTCTTGTTCTCTAATTTCTGGTAGCATTTTCTACAAACTATACTCAAAATAAAAATTTTTATGAATTTCAAATAATTTTTTGATGTTGCTGTGTTTTTGTTTATTTGCTATTTTTTAATATGTTCTCAAAGAATTCCAAATGTAATTTTCTGCACTTTGGCTTCCAATTGTGGCAGATCCTATTTCCTGTTACAAATATTGGTGATGATAATTGTCCATTAATGAGGTATTATCAATAATAACAGTTAAAGTTGAAAAATACTTATAAACTCATTGTTTTAAAGTCAAGATTCTCAAAATGTCTTCAATGTATTTTGTGTTAATTTGTATGTCAATGTAGACAACAGACTTCACCAATGTGTACAGCGGATCTTCACTGAAGCTCATTAATTCAGATCCAAACCTAATTAATAAAGTGAAATGCTTCGTTCTTTTAGTATGCACCCTGGTTAAAACTAATCATGATATTAATTTTTCCACTAAGAATGATTAAGAAAAATATAAAGAAATCCCAAAGATGAAACATCACAGACTTTTAAAACCTAACAATAGAAATGGTAGTCAAATCACTGTATTCCATTCAGTAAATACAAGGTGTTCTAGGAGCCAGTTCCATGACTAGGCAGTGCTTTCTGCCAAGTCTCATGACTTGAGTTAGACCTTAAGGCCCTGTAGGGTGGAAGGAAAGAAGCAACTCTCACAAGCTACACTTGGACTTCCATATAATCATAATGATACAAATGAGCCTAGACACACACACACACACACACACACACACACACACACACACACACACAATGAACAAATAAATTCAGGAGTAAATAGTACACAATTTTCTGATGACTTGTAGATTAGGTTGTCAAATAAAATAACAAGAATTTGTAAGGTATTGTCCTAGAGCATATGTCATTTTCTCTGGTCTTCTCTGTCATCTGACTACATGGACAGAAACAAACCTACACTCTAGTGGCCTCCACTGATTTCTTTACCTCTTCTCTGAGTCTTATTAAGGGTTGTGTGTGCTTCTCACAGTCAGGACACTAGTATATCCTCCAATTCACCTACCTCATCCTGATAGGGACAATGAGACATTACTACAAGTCCCTTTCTCTGCTATCTGTCCTGCTGGACACCTAGCATTTCTTTTTAGATGTTGTTTCTACTGAAATATGACAGCTATAACTTTAACTACTGTTGTAGTATGGAATTCTTCATTCTTACCTCTGTTTTATAAAGTAAGACCTTTAGATATTTCCCTTACCCACATCATTATTAATCTTTCTACTTTCTTATTGAAACCCACATGATAGCACCAGGGACCCTGGGTCTAAAAGTAGAGCAAGACAATCTCTGAATATGTAAATGTTGTATCACCTGCCTTGCTTGTATATTCCTATTTCCCTGATAAAGTTTCTGACAAAAGCAACTTAAGGAGGAAAAGGTTGATTCTGGTTCACAGTTCAAGAATACAGTCTTCATGGTGGTGACATCAAAGCAACAGGAGCTTGAATCTGTCAGACAAGGACACAGTCCATAGCAGTGGGGACCTCCAAGTGGCAGGAACTTAATCATCAGACAATATCCACAATCAAATATCAGAGAGATATTAATTCATGTTCACCAGCATCGACAAAGGGGATGTGTTGCTTGCATTGTTACCTCCTCTGTTAAAGACCAAATATATGTGATATATTTTATTGTGCTTCCTTTAAATGAAAATATAATGTGTGTTTGTGCTTGTGACAGAGAGAGAGAGAGAGAGAGAGAGAGAGAGAGAGAGAGAGAGAGAATAATAGGGTAGGGTCAGGGCAAACAGATAAGTTAAAATATTCAGATACTGCAGCCATTAGCTTCAAGATGAAGAAATTTTCTCTAGAAGTTAATGAGAAGAAAGTTTAATGATTTCCAACAGCAGAGACTATACCTGGCTCTTTCTTTTGGATCACCAACCAACTCTCAAATCATGACATGGAAGCTTCTTATTAGTTTCAAATGCATGCCCTACCTTGGTTCTTTTCTGGCTAGCTCCTTTTTAACTTCAATTAATCTGTTTCTCTTTATCTACCTTTTGCCTTGGGATTTTTCTTTTTTTTTCTCTCATTTATATTTTTATTTATTTTTTTTTATTAAGAAAGAAAAAAAAATTTTCCGCCTCCACCCAGCCTCCCACTCCTCCCACTCTCCCCCC
>NC_022012.1:6202540-6209853 GCF_000317375.1 Microtus ochrogaster | reverse complement strand
GGATGGGGAGAACTTGGGGCAACGGGATGATTGGGATACGGGATTTTTCTTTTTAATTTTCTCTTTTACAGATATCTTACTTTTGCTGCTTACTGATTGGCAGCTGCCTGGCTTCTTGCCCTGGGTTTGTCCCTCTCTTTCTCCCTTATTCTCTCCTTCATTTCCTTGTCCCTCCCTTGAGCCTAGATTTCTCCTACTATTTATTCTGTTTGCTGTTTGCCTTTCAGCACTTTATTAGACCAATCAGTTGCCTTAGGCAGGCAAAATGAAGCAAATGTAGCACAAAGATATGTTACAGACCTTTGCACACTTAAAGTAATAATCTTCAGCATAAGCAAATGTAACACATCTTTGCTTGGTTAAAATAATATTCTAGAGCAGTCTTCACCAAGCAAGCAGGTGAGATACATGTTCCAGATTGCGCCCCCACCCCACTACCTACTAGAAGCTGTTCCACCAAGATCCACTCTCCCATCCAACTCTAAACACCTGAACACCCTCCCTTTGGCCAGCCCTCCCCCATAACCCCAGCAGACTATATAGGCACATGAACAAACCACACCGGTCGGAAAAACAGGTGAGTGACTGGCCTCTCAGCTGGACTGCCCCCAAATCCAGACCCTCACTACATCCCAGGGAACATTCCATGCCCCTCTCTTTCTCATCCAAGCAATAGCAATAGAGCTGGACCCTGCTCCCACAACTGGTAGAACTTCACTGCTCTGCTGCTGTCCCTTGTTGTAAGGAAGTGGCTTGTTCTTCCCAGCCAGCTGGCTAGCTTACACCGAAGTAATCACATGGAAACGGTAATAATTAAAACACTGCTTGGCCCATTAGGTCTAACTTCTTATTGGTTAACTCTTACATCTTAATTTCACCCATTTCTATTGATCTGTGCATCACCACAAGGTCATGGCTTACAGGGCAAAATTCCAAGCATCTGTCCCCAGGGCCTCCAGAGCTTCTCCTGACCCCACCCTTCTTTCTCCCAGTTTTCAGCCTAGCTTTTCCTGCCTTCATAAGTTGTTCCTTACTATAGGTCCAAAGCAATTCCTTTATTCATTAACGGTAATCACAGCACACAGAGGAGACTCCCACATCAGTCCCTGTCAGCCTGCAAGCAGATGAGAAACTGGCCTCCAGGCTGTGCTCCTACCCCCACAATACACTGGATGCTGTCCCATCAAGATCCACTCTGCCACACAGCTCTAAGAACCTAAACCCACCCTCTGTAGCCAGTCCTCCCCTCCAGCCCTAGCAGGTTACATAGGAACAGGTGCAAGCCATACCAGTTGGAAAAATAGCAGATTACATAGGCATGGGTGCAAACCACAATAGTTGTAGGAACCAAGCACAGGCACAAGTTACACCAGTTGAAAGAAAAGATGAGTAAATACCAGTATAAGAATACAATCAACAAACAAAAAAGCAAAATGGCACCACCAGAATCCAATGAGCGACCAAAAGCAAAACCTTAACATTCCAATGCAATTGCAACACAAGAAAACAAACTAAAAATTACTTTATGAAGATGATAGAGGCTCTTAAACAGGAAATGAAAAATTCCATTAAAAAAGTCAAGAAAAAAACAAGCAAAAACTTGGAAGAAATCGATAAATCCCTTAAAGAAAGCAAAAAAAAAAATCAAACAGATGAACAAAATTGTTCAAGAATTGAAAACTGAAATAGAAACAATAAAGAAAGTACAAACCAAAGGAATTCTGGAAATGGAAACTCTGGTAGAAGTGAACAGGAACTACAAATGCAAACATCACTAGCAGATTACAAAAGATGGAAGAGAGAATCTTGGACTTTGAAAATGTGATAGAGGAAATACATTCATCAGCTAAAGAAAATACTACATATAATAAACTCCTAACACAAAACATCCAGGAAATCTGGAACACCATGAAAAGACCAAATTTAAGAATTATAGGGAGAGAAGAAGAATCCCAGCTCAAAGGCACAGAAAACATATTCAACAATATCATAGAAGAAAACTTCCTGAGTTAAAGAAAGATGTCTATAAAGGTATGAGTACCATATGGAACAACAAATAGGCTGGACCACAAAAAGAAAAAAAATCCTCTTGCCACATAATAATCAAAACATCAATATACAGGGTTCATAACGAATTTTAAGAGCTGCAAAGCAAAAAGGCAGAGTAATGTACAAAGACAGACCTATCATAGTTACACCCAACTTTGTAAGTGTAAGGTTTGAAGCGTCACCTCAGCTGCCTGGCACATCTTTATTGAAGAAATCTGGAATGTTTGGTTGCTAACGTCAGCCCAGCCTGCTGGTATCCATATATACAAAGAGTCTGGAGTGTTTAATGGAAAGTTTCATTCCAAGCCCCCTCCCTAGGGAGTTTCCAGAGTCCAGACTCCACCTCCGATAAAGCATACCAAACAGTGACTCCTTCCCAGGGAGGGTTAAGACCACTCTCATAGACTATTTAAACTGCACTTCCAGAGAACAAACACATGGTCTTTTTGGTTCTCCTTTCCCCTCTCCTTGTTTTCCCGGAGGGCCACTTGGGAGTGCTGGGCTTTTTCTAATTTGGTTTGATTTGGTCTGATTTGGATTATTGCATTGGTGGAGAGGCTTATCATGTCAGAAAAACTTTACACCAACTTCACAATGTATACTCTAACATCCAGAAGATACTGAACAGATGTTTTACAGATACTAGGGGACATGGATGCCAGCCTAGACTACTATGCCAACAAAACTTTCAATCAGCATAAATGGAGAAAACAAGATATTTCATGACAAAAGCAGATTTAATCAATACCTATGCACAAATTTAGCATTATAGAAAGCACTAGAAGGAAAATTGCAACCAAAAGAACTCAGTTAAATCCACAAAAACACAAGCAATAGATACTCTCACAATAGCAAACCCAAAGAAGGAAAATGCACACACTATCATCACCACCACGAAAACCAGAAAGTAACAGGAATTAATAATCCCTCATCAGTAACATCTCTTAATACTAATGGACTCAATTTGTCAATAAAAAGACACAGGCTAACAGACAGGAGATGAAAACATGATCCATCCTTCTTCTGCATACAAAAAACACACATCAACTTCAAAGTCATACATTACCTCAGAGTAAAGATTGGGAAAATATTTTCCAATCAAATGTACATAAAAAGCAAGTTGATGTAGTTGTTCTTACATCTAACAGAGAAAACCTCATACTAAAATTAGTCAAAAGAGATGGAGAAGGACATTTCATATTCATCAAATGATAAATCTGTCAAGATGAAGTCTCAATTCTGAACATCTATGCTCCCAATACAAGAGTACCTACCTACATTTGTAAAAGAAACATTACTGAAGCTTAAATCACAAATAAATTAATTAATTAACATTAATATTGAAAGATGCTTCAAATGCAAGAAGGTAGCTTACATATACTGAAATATGACACTTCCCCCAAGAAATAAAGGCAGATTCAGAAAACAGAGACTCAAAAGGCCATGACGGAAAAAAAAAAAAGTGCTTTTCATCTCTGCATGCCTGAATATTTGAGTCGATGTATTCTGTCAGAATCTTAGGTGTCAGTGGTAGAGTCCCAAATATCAGCAAGGATTACAGCCCTGTTGCCTTCAGCAAGCATTCCACGACTATGTGCAGCTTGTCTAGGCTTCCTTCACATGCTAAGGTTTGTGGAACCCCATGATAGGTGGGATGCTCCATCCTGAGTTAGGAAGTGAACCATCCTGTGAGTATGCTTATTAACAAGGACAGTAAGAATGCTTTTTCTTGACAGATTGCTCTGACTGCTTCATCTCTTGCTAAGTATAGTGTTCTCTGCATAGAGAATGTAATTCATGAGCCCTAGACTCTTAGGAAATGTTTTAAAGAAATGAATGGCTCCTTCATTCTTGAAGATCTTGTCCAAGAACTGAAGTGAAGGAAAAAGGTGAGTCATTCTGTGTCAGGTGATGCAGCAGGGGAGATAGATTGACCAGCTGGTTAAAAGGTGAAACTACAGTGTCAACTGGTGAGCTTTGTAATCTAGTCAGTTCAGATACAATTTGTTTGCAAATGAAGAAAGAAAACAAGCTATCTGGTACTCATAATATCTTTGAACAAAGATCAGCGAGGGTTTTAAAGTTTGTTTTATTTCATTCAAAAATCTCAAGTGATGAAACAATTGTGCTACCTCCAAACAAAGGAGTATCATACAGTAATAAGCAAAAAAAATAATAAGGGGAAACAATTCCACTTAAAGATCTACCTGATGTGTCATAGTCCAGTTAAATAATTTTCTATCAAAGGAGAAAAAATAATGGTCTCTGCAGGTTAGTTTGAGGGATTATGAATAGAAGGAACTTAGTTGTTTTGGATGTTAAAACTGTTCTCTCTGGTGGATACATCATTGCACATATTTTCCTAAACACACAGAATATAGAACTCCAGCATAAGAGATAGTCTTTGGGTCTGAATAGGTTCACTGAGCGTTGTGAGTTGTTCTATTGTAGAGAAGCCTGTTTATGTATAAAGACAGTGGTTGGCCCATTGTGGAGGAGTCTGAACATGTATGGAGATGGTGGTTATACAAAAATTCTCTCATTTGCTTTCTCAAGTTTGCCTGTGATCCACAATGTTCTCTGAAAAATAAAAAATAAAGTTGATTTAAAAAATCTCATACAGAAATTCATACAGTGCATATATACATACATATGGATAAATACCAATTTAATTTATTTGGTTATTTTTCCGAGCCTACTAGAGCATAGGAAGTAGAGAGTGGGTAGGAGCTTAATGAAAATGTCAAACTCGGTAACTCTCTCTAGAACTGTTTCCCTCATCGCACTACCTACTACGATACTCCCTCTCTGAGGCGCTGCCTTCTCCAAGCCCTCTGGGTCATACTCAGTTGTCCTTCAGGATTTCTTGTCATTTTAGTGTTCACTTCTCATCTACCATTCTCTCCCTTTCTTTTCCCTTGGCAAGGTCTTATAAAATTTCTTAAGCCCACCCACTGTGATGACTGCTTCAGCTAGCTCTCAATCGTAAGTACTCTAAAACTTCCTACAGTGTGAAAGCTACCTCACTGGGACAAGCCAGCCATGCCTTACTCCCCTCTGAGGCTTTCGTGTCCATCAAGGGAATGTGGTGTTCTCTCAGATGCCCAGTGTTCACCTCTGTGTCATGCTTGAGAAAATTCAGTAGCCTTTAAGGCCAGTGGTGAAAATGTACATAAACATTTATACAGTAGAGAATAAGACATTATAAAAATTTCTCTATCACATATAACAAACTAAATGGACACTAATTATACATTTTTTCTGGGACTCTGAAAAAAGTAATCATTTGCATATATAAACATAGATCTCCAACATTTGAGAAGTGCTCCTCTCTGTGTTGATTTGATGTGGAAATGCTGATGAAATGGCTTCATGCTCAAATGCACTGTTGTGTCTGCTTTGCCTAGTCTAGCACTCATATTGTTCCACACCCCAATTTAAAAACATTATGATAAGCAGAGGCATGAACTAGATGACTCACCAAGTAAATGTAGTTGTGACTGAGGTTGATAACCTGACTTCAGTCACCAGGACCAGCATGATGAAAGGGAAGAACAAACTTCTGAAAGTTGTCCTCTGATTGATTACACACACACTGTTTAGCACATGTGTGTTCCTTGTTCACACACACACACACACACACACACACACACACACACACATGCACACATAAACACATAAGCACAAACACAAAGTAAATAAATGTTTAAAATATCTTTAAAGATAGAAAAGAAAGAAAACCATGTAACCATTATATTTCTGATCAAAATCCACAAAAAATGCCCCTTCTAAATATTGTATTTTCAAACAGTTAAAATAATGTCATTTAGATGGGTACTTACAAACACAAAAGTCAACTCATTATTCATGTAACAATAAGCTATAGGAATTGTAGTTATGTAAGAGTAGCAGAATACATTTATTTATAACAGTTATTCTAACATTAAACTAAACTTATTTTCATGAAAGATGTGTGAGGTGAAAGAAATGTTCCATATCATGAATACTGAGAATGAGCTCTGTTCAGACTAGCTGCCCAAGAATAAGTTCACATGTTCCCACACTCTGGATCAACCTTGAGAATGTTCATGGTTCTCTTTTCTTAAAACACCAGCTCTTACCAATACGTCTTCGCAAACAAATGCAAAAACTTTCCAGTTATCTAATTTTGCTGTAGATTTGAAAAACTCAAAGACTGGGGTATCACAAATCCTTGGAAAGATTTAACCTGATGAAGGGTTGAAGCCCAGAAGCCCAGCTGAGCCTTTGAGGAATTGGTAGCTCAAGATAGGTTGTACAATTGTCTTCCCAAAGTGAGCCCACCCCACTCTTGGCCAATAGCTCAGGACTAGTGGTCACAGCTAGCACTGCTTAAAATTACTAGGTTATAAAATAAATGAAGAAGACAGGGATCTGGGGGGAAGAGGTGTGGGGCGGGACCTTGAATGGGATCAGAAGGCGAAGGCGATAAACGAGTGAGGGGCTCGAGAGTAACCAGATGCATTTTATACGCGTATGAAATTCTCAGACAATGAGTTTAATTAAATAGGAATGTGTAAAAGCAAGCACTGGGAATGAGATGTTCTTGGGATATGTCATTGTTTCAAAACTCATTTCTCTTTATTCCAGTAAGCCAAAGTATTCAGTAACTCACCTGTCAGTATATCATCACTGGGAACTGCTGGGACCTACTACACAGGTTTTTGTCCTTTGTGCCCTAGGAGGTAATCCATTAAGCCTTAACAGGGGACTGAGAAAGAAGCTTTTATAGCTCCTTCTTTAAAAATTGTATTCACTTTACATACCAACCACAGTTCCCCTTTCCCTCCCCTTCCCACCTCTCCCCTACTTCCTCCCATCCCACCCCCATCCACAACTCAGAAAGTGCAAGGCCTCCCATGGGCAGCCAACAAAGCCTGGCAAGTTCAAGTGAGGCAGGACTAAGCCCCTCCTTGCTGCATTGAGGCTGAGCAAGGCATCCCACCCTAGGAAAGAAAGTTCTTATGCAACTGCATACAGGAAATGGTAGGGTGCCCATGAGAAAGTGGGCAGTCTAGGAATTAGTAAAAAGGTAATGCTGACAGATTGTCAAAAGTTAAGGGTTCAGAGTACTTGTGTAGTTACATTCTTTTTTCACAAAGTTGACCCAGAGCGAAGGTCTTTTTGCCAATTAAAAGATTAAAATGCAGGAAAAGTACCCAGTGTAATAGGTGGCAGCAGAGATATCTCAAGTCCAGCAAACAGGAGCAGATAGAGTCAACAAC
>NC_022012.1:6187672-6202345 GCF_000317375.1 Microtus ochrogaster | reverse complement strand
GTGGTGGTGGTGGTAGTGGTGGTGTGTGTAGGCAAAAATCCAGTTTTTACTCAAGAAGTGACGTTTTAAGGAGTCTTCCTTCCCTAGTTTAGAGTTGATCAGTTTGAAGAGAGATAGGATAGCTAGCTGGTCCACAATTAGTGTGTAAAACAGTCTATTCCATCCTTGAACTTGTAAACTTCACCACTGGGGTCTACGGGCAGGAGATCCTTCCCACAAGTCCTTTGTTTTAATCTGTCAGAGTTTTGTTTCAGGTTAGGAGTAGAGAAAGAAGCCAGCCATTTTGGTCATTCATCATCTTGATTACTTAGTCAGGGATATTCTCCCTATCTGTCTGTGTACTAACAAATCTGTCTAATTCCTATCCCTTCTAAATAGAGTGGTGTATCAGGAACTGGTTAAAGTAATATAACTCATAAAAGATCACAGCTAATTTCAGTTTTTGACATAAAACCAACAATGCAAAATTTTAAAATAAAAACTCTTTTAGACTAAAAAAAAAAAAAAAAAAAAAAGCATCACTGTGCCGAAATGAATGTGCCATGCTTCTGACTGAATGTGAAGACAATTCTACCTGGTTCCTTTTTTTGATTTTTTATGAGATTTTAAATGTTTACAGTACTTTAGAAAAAACTTTCACTATTTTTTTCAAGTTAGCATATAAAGTAATGGCTTAAATTATATAATTTTTGTATTCATAAATCATTAAGCCATATCCTGATTTGTCTTTCTTTCACATTACAAGCTCTCTCTATCCCTTCACTCAGCTTCCTGGTCCTTTCTTCTTTGATTTCATATCTACTCTATTACTCATGTTTATTTACCTTTTCCCTCACCATTTAGTTATTAAAACCTTTTTGCACTCCACACATACACATTTGTGAATACAGACTTTCAGATACTGATCTGATAGTTTTTCACATTATTTTTTTTAACAAAACAAAACTATGAGGTCTTAGGTGGCCATTTTATAGTAGGTTTTCCTAAAAACATTAAATGTTAATTAAATATTAAATGTTAAAGATGCCTGAGTCCCACTCATTGACTTAGAGAATTTATCTGGTATTTTTAAATGATCATAGTATATTTCATTATAACTGTGGTTATGCTGTATTGTATGAGAGAAGAATAAAAAAATCATGTGCTATATAGTGAAAAGTGAAAGAGACATACCAGGCTTGGTATAATCTAGTTTGTTTTTTGTTATCTTTAAAAGCATAAACTCAATATGCCACTATGTTGTTTAAAGAAAGAAATATGTTCTGCAGTGAAATATGTCACTGTGATATTTTAACAAATCAACATTATTCTTACAGCAAACAATTTTTAAAAAATATGTTAGGTAAATAACCATCTTTTGTGGTGGTATGATAAAGAACAATTCCCTGGAAATATAGCATTCAGATATAAAGTAGCTAAGTGAAGCAGAGAAGTTACCTTGACATGCAATATCTACTTCAAATTTCAGGGGGAGATATGGGTTATGTTTCTTATATACTTTAATAAAATTCTCTCCCAACATTTTATGGGTGGAGGAGTATTAATGAGAAAACTCTCTGCAAAGGCATCAGTGACAGACTCAGTGAGAGACAACATGGCTGTAATGGAGAAAGAAGCAGAACAACACAACCCAAATGAAAAAGGCTGCTGCATATCGTCGGGGAGTCAAACAGTATGACAACATTAAAAAGCAAGCTTGCTACATCCATAAGGTCTCACCACCATGACTGCCCAAATAAGAGCAGAACAAGGATGACACCAATGGACAAGTCAAAGTGCCATGGGGAAAGCCTCCAGGACCTCAACCCTACACAAAGAACTACTGGGAACTAAGTAAAGTTGGGAATTGGAAAGGTGGTCCTCTCTATGGAAGGGCTCACTACTTGGATGTTCAGTGTCAAACTGTCAGTTCTGAAAAACAATCATGCAGGTAACCTGCAGACTAAGAAGGAATATATACATACATACATATATATATATATATATATATATATATATATATATATATATTTGTGTGTGTGTGTATACACAAAGAGACATGAACATGCAATGACAATTTATGAAACAAGAAGTCAGGAATTTGGAGGAGAGTGAGAAGAGGCACATAGGAGGTTTTGGAAAGAAGAAAGGGAAAGGAGAAATATTCTAATATAACAATCTCAAAAAAACAGAAAAGAAAAAAATATGCTCTAACCCTGTGATTTGAGATGACATACTATAATTGCAGTTCTGCTTATCTCAGTAATTGGACTTGTGGCATTCTCTTTCCTGGGTTCATGTGTGTGTTTATCACTGTGGTGATTTGAATATAATTGCCCCCACTATCTCTCAGGAAACAACACTGTCAGGAGGTGTGGCTTTGGTGGAGTAGTTATGGCCTTGTTGGAGGCAGTGTGTCACTACAGGAGTGTGGTTTGAGGTTTCCTATGCTGTGGATACCATGAAGAATCTCAGTCAACTTCCTGTTGCCTACAAGTATATGTAGCCAGCACCACATCTGCTTGCACAACTCCATTCTCCCTGACATGATGACAATGGACTGAATATCTGAAACTGTAAGTGAGCAAACCTAATTAATCTTTTTCTTTATAAGAATTGCCATGGTTATGGTGTCTCTTCACAGCAATGAAAACCCTAAGACAAAAGTTGTTACCAGGGACTGGGGTATCACTGTGATATAGGACAGACCACATTTTTGTTTGGAATAATATGGACTTTGGTATTTTTTGTTAGAAAAGCATTGGGATTTTTAAGCATTTTTTAATGGGCCAAAGTAGTAGGAAGACGGTTGTGCTGAAGCAGATTTAATGAACTGTGGGAATCAAGAGGTTTCAGAAGAGAAGAATGTTAATGTGTGGCCTAGTATATGGTCTTGTGATAGTCTGTTGAAAAAAGTGTCTGGTTTTACCCTTGTCCAAAGAATGTGCCTGAGGTTAAAGTTGTTTTAGATTAATTCTGTTGGCAGAAAAAAATCTCAAAACAGCCTAGTATAGACTGTGCGGTGTGGTTTTTAGTGGTAATTGTAATGAAGATTTATAATGAAAAGAAGCAACTGATTAGGATAAATTACAAAATATAAATTTTGAGAAGAAAACGAGCACTGGGAAGTGGAAAGGAGCTAAATCCTTCGTTTAAAAAGACAAACAAATTAAAAAATGGAATATAGGGAGTGGTGAACTCAGGGCAAGATCCTACCCTGCTGAGTTTCCAACACTTGAAAAGGCACTGAAGAATAGTTTCGAGTTGGGTGTAGTGGAGCACCCCAGTAATCCCAAGCTTGGGAAGGCAGAGGCTGGGGAATCTGAGTTGGAGACCTGCCACGTCTAGAGATCTAGTTTCACACCCCCAAGCTCCGGCAGTGAAGGGCAGAAAACTGGTGAAGACGAAATTAAACCAGCGGGACATGTTCCAACCCCAGTAAGCAGAACAATGTCACAGCTTGGGCCACATGCTTCTGGCTTCAGATTTAAGTATAGAAGAAAGGAATTATGAAATTTGCTTTCATACCTAAAGCAAACTGCTGAAGCCAGAGTGTGTCCCTGAAGGAAGGCCTAGTAGAGAGGCCATTCATGAAGCTGTGAAGGTAAACCATGCATTGCTTTGTATATTCCAAGATGCTAGAGATGCCAGAGTCATGGGATACCTGACAAGGAGAGCTGCAAACAGGAGTGGAACCAGGTTAAGAAAAAGAAGAGTGTTGCTGTTGTTTTGCATTCAATACAGTGACTACAGCTTAAGCAACTGCTGTCACAACTGGCAATTGCAACTCTGCAGCTATAGCAGTGATCCCCTACACCTGCCAGCTGGGAATTCTCTTCCTTCAGGCACCGGCTCTATCATGGCCTCTAAATGAAACATTATTTAAATTGCTATCCTTCTACCGAACTTGGGATTCAAAGGTTGAGGTAAAATCCTGCTACCTCAGAGAAGCTTAATAGCAAGTAGTTAACCTTCTCTGCTTCCTTGCATCTCCCCTTTGGCTCCCCTGTGCTTAGTTCCTAACTACCACTTCCTGTCAGCTAGTTGCTGACTCAGCCTCCTGGCGCAAGGTAAATTTTATTTAATTAAACAAAAGTTACACATCTTTACACAGTTAAAGTAATCTTTCACAACATGGTGCAGTCAACAAAACTAAATTGAGTTGGAGACCTAAAGCATGTTTTGACATAAAGAGACAGAGTTTGAATTTTGTCAGTTGGTTTTCAGACTTGCTTTGGTTCAGTAGTCCCTCACTATGCTCCCTTCCCTATGTTTTGGAATGGTTAATATATATCCTGTACCATTATATGTTGGAAGTATGTGATCTATTTTTTTTTTATTTTACAAAGGATTACTGTTATGATTTCAGCCACAATAAGGCTGACTCTTCTGGGTTCTAGGGCCATGCATGTGCAGACAAGCCCTCAGGCAGAAGTGCCTAATGGCCCCCAGGGATGTTAAAGGGCCCTGCATGACCCATGTGTAGCGTGGATTACATCATCCATGTATGACTCACCTAAGCCCTTGCGTGCATGCATGAACCCTTCATTTGCGTGTGACTATGATGTAGCCACATCAACCCGTGTGCATGCACTAGGCAGTTTTTATTTATTTATTTATTTTTATTTATTTTTTTAATTTATTTATTTATTAATGATTTCTGTATCTTCCCTGCCGCCGCCTCCCATTTCCCTCCCCCTTCCCCAATCAAGTCCCCCTAACTCATCAGCCCAAAGAGCTATCAGGGTTCCCTGCCCTGTGGGAAGTCCAAGGACAACCCACCTCCATCCAGGTCTAGTAAGGTGAGCATCCAAACTGCACTAGGCAGTTTTTAAAAGCTGGACACGACATCCCCCCCCCTCTCTCCCTTTCTCTGCACAGTGACTCCCCAAGCCATACATGCCTCCTCTAATAAACTCCGAAGCAAGTTTGTTGCATGTTCCATGTTTTCTTCTCACTTGCTCCAGGTAATTTCATTGGTGCAGTGAGATTCAGGAGGGTCTCCCTCCCAAAGCCCCTCTCCCAGAGTCAGGATCCAGAACTGGGGATTTTTTCCACAACAACCATGTGTTCCATCTGCCTGAGTGCAATTTCCATGCACACCACTGGCTTCAGTTGGTGAGTTTCCTCCATTCTGGTCAGCTTAATCTTTTCTCTGAACTTGAAGAATTGACTATTCAGCTCTGGGAAATCTTCTGGTGTTCCTAGAAACAAGGGGGCAGCCCCCAACCGTGGTCTCTATATCTATGGCTGAGCCCTTCACTGACATTCATCTCTTGATTGCTTCCCTTAGCTAAAATCATGTTTGGATGACCCGGGGTTAGTCCTCCCATGACTGGGGGCCCAGAGTCCATCAGATTTTTCTTCCTCCTTTCTTTCTTTCTTTCTTTCTTTCTTTCTTTCTTTCTTTCTTTCTTTCTTTCTTTTTTTTGGATCTCTCATCAGTGGTCCTGCCATGGCCTCTCTGGCTTCCAAGTCACCCCAACTGGAGTGAGTCAGGCTTTAACACCCTGCCTCTATGTAGAGGCTGCTCTCCTACAAGCCCTGCAGTATTCACCACTATTTTACACCCCGCCTATAGAGGGGAGATGTCCCCAAAGCCTTGTAATGTTGCTGTTTTTATTGGTTTTCACTGTTCAGCTATTGGTAGCAAGCCATCCAAGACCATCAATCCAGCCATCCCCCTGATGCTTTTAGAAGCTCTGAAACCCCAGGCTTAATGCCCCACTTACAGATTCCCACACTTGTCCATCTTTGTTCAAAAACATGCCCTTGTTACAATTTAGATAACAATTTAAAGTGGCTGCCTAATGACACCTTTGATCCCGATATTTTATGGGCACTTTCTAACTACTGTCAATGCACAGGTAAATGGAAGGAGTTTCCTTATACCCAAGCCTTTTATAATCTAAATTCTAAGCCTAAGCCCTCTGGCCTTGCAGGTTGTTCGTCTGCTCACATGTTTCTGGCTGTGCCACCTGAGCTGTAAGGACAGTCAACCTCTGCTCTGTACATAGCTAATGAACCCCTGCCTTTTTTACCTCAGTGGGCAGCTACCCCTGTTTCTTTAACTCCTACCCCCACTCTTTCAGGTCCTACCTCCATTCCTTTAGCTTCTACCCCCATTCCTACTCCTGTTTTGTTTTGTTTTTTAGCTCATACCCCCACTCCTCCAGCTCCTACCCCCATTCCTTCAGCTACTCCTCTGGACCTCACTAAGGAGTCCACACCTTCCCGACCTCAGCAGACAGATACTTCCGCTCCTTTGCCCTCGTCATCTCTCTCTTTACCCCAGTAACTACTGCATCAGCCCCGCTGGAGCATTCTTCCTCTCTGGTTCATGGCCGCAGCAGACACCCAGCTCTGGCAGACACCTTTACCCCTCCCCTCACATGCTGATGTGCTGCCATGGAACCAAATCCTGACCAAGCCAAGCCAGTGGCAGTTCTCCCATGGCAAGGGGCGGCCAGCAGAGATGGATTGCTTAGGGTACATGTTCCTTTCTCACTTTCAGAAATCTCCCATCTAAAACAAAAACTAGGATCCTATACGTCTAATTCTATCACTTTCATAAAGCAATTCCAGTATCTCACCCAGTCTTATAATCTCACCTTTCATGACATCTATATGATCCTATCTAATAACCTACTGTTGAAGAACACAGGCGAGTTTGGGAGCAGGCCAGACTACATGCAGACGATATTCACCAAACACATGCAACACACCCTCTGGGGGCAGAAGCGATCCTTGAGCAGGTACCTCACTGGGACTATAACACTTCAGGTGGGATTTTAGATAGGGAGCAGTTTTTGACTTGCCTCCTGGCAGGTCTTTATAAGGCTGCCCTCAAGCCAGTAAACTATAATAAGCTCTCAGAGGTCATTCAAGATGTGAAGGAAAATCCTTCTGCATTTTTGGAACACCTCACTAAAGCTCTGCTACAATATACTAACTTCGATCCAGAAACCACTGAAGGTAGACAGTTACATATGACTTGTTTTTTTTTTTCCTCAAGGCTTCCCTCACATTAAGGCTAAACTTAGATGTTTGAAGAAAGGCCTCTTGACCCTACAAGCAGAAGTCAGAGTTGGCTTTTAAGGTGTACCATGCAAGAAATAACAAAGCCCGCATTCACTGTCACGTGCTAGCCAAAGCCCTCCCACAGGCCGAAGTGACAGATCACCCTATCTGTGCTATCCATGCTGCTCCCTTGCCCCTCGGGGCTCAAGAACTGACACGCCCATGTTTCAAATGTGGTAGAGCTAGTCACTGGGCCCAAACATGCCCTAATCCTTCCTCATCTTGGTCTCAGGAGACCTTGTCCAAGATGTCATAGGGAAGGATGTTGGGCAGTCAGTTGTCCTTGTGCACATAGTGGCATGGAGACATCAAACCCAGAAAATTCCCAAGTTGACCTTCTTCTATGTCTGGCCATGGATAAGTGAGGATTAACCTGCTCCTTTGACCTGACCACAACCATCATCTGTAACAGGGAGTCATGGATAAACATCATGGCACCGGTTTCTCCCATCTCCTTTCTCTTGGACACCAGAGGCACATACTCGGTACTGAGGGAATTCTGGGGGCCTACCTCTCCTTCTAGTTTCCCTATTTTTGGGGTAGGAGGACAGCCTTATCTACCTCAGCAGAACCCACTACCTAATTGTGTTTTTAGGGGTATTTGTCTTAATTCATTCTTTTTTAGTCATGCCAACCTACCCAGTACCTCTTATGGGAAGGGATTTTTTTTTAGCAAAAGTAGGAGCTTCCATTTCATTTTCTTCTTCCACTCACCTTACTCCAGACTCACCAGAAGCTCCCCTCCTCTTCCTTCTAGCCTCCTTACCTCATAGCTCCAATGTGTCGTTTTTTTCTACTAACCTCTCAGGTGGACCCCCAAGTCTGGGACACCCAAAACCCATCTGTTGCTAAATACCATTACCCAGTTACAAGACCCTACTAAATACGTTAGCCAAGCTCAGTAACCCCTCTCTCTCCAGAGCTTTAGGGGACTTAAGCTTATTATCTCTGACCTTCTAAGAAAAAAAGCTACTTCACCCCATCTCTTCTCTCTATAGAACACCCCTATACTTGCTGTTAAAAAAACTAATGGAACCTATCACCTGGTTCAAGACCTCTGGCTCATTAACTCCGCAGTGGCCCCTCTGCATCCTGTAGTGCCTAACCCTTACACAGTTCTTTCCACCATTCCTCCAGGAAGCTCACAGTTCTAGATATGAAGGACGCTTTTTCTTTATTCCTCTCAGCTCTCAATCTCAGAATATCTTTGCCTTCACCTGAACTGACCCTGACACTCGTCTCTCCACGCAGCTCACCTGGACTGTCCTTCCCCAGGGATTCTGGGACAGCTCACACCTATTTGGTCAGACTTTAGCTTCTGATCTAAACTCACTGTCTCTCCCTAAGTCTAAATTTATATAGTATGTAGATGATATTTTACTTTGCAGCCCATCCTTGGAAATCAGCAAAACTGATACCTCCTCTCTTTTAAATTTCCTGTCCACAAAGGACTATAGAATCTCATCTTCTAAGGCCCAACTGTCTACCTCTCAGGTCATTTATTTGGGATTAACTATTATCCAACCCAAAAAGCTATTACCCTAGACAGAAAGAAGCTAATTCAGTTCCTTGCAGTTCCTTCTACAAATGAAGAGGTTTTTATTGTTCCTAGAATAGCTGGTTTCTAGGGTTTCTGGATCCCCTCTTTTTCTCTCCTTGCCTGCCCCTTACACGAGACAGCTCTTGGCTCTCTGCATGAGCCCCTTCTCCATTCCATTACTAAACCCTTCCAGAGACTCCAACAAGCCCTTATCCAGGCCCCAACTTTTTCATCTCCCAGATTTAACCTGTCCTTTCCCTCTCTATGTAACAGAGAAGGGGGGGTATGCCTTTGGACATCAGCTGGGACCTTCCTTTGAACCTGTAGCATACTTGTCAAAGAAGCTGGATCTCACCACTCACCACTCAGGGCACCCTGCATACGTACTCTAGTGGCTGCTGAGCTTCTGATCGCGAGTCAAAAAAACTAACCACTGGGTCACCCACCACTGTCTTCTGCCACCACAATCTGTCCCATCTCTTAACTTACAAAGGCTGACAAACTTACCCCATTCCCAAGTTCTTTCCTTCCAGGGGGCACTATTAGAAGATACCATATTCACTTTCCAATTATGCCCACCCCTTAATAGCTCAAATCTCCGACCTCAACCTAACATTAATTATTCCCCATCTCATTCCTGCATAGAAACCTTAGAGGATCTACTGACCCACCCCTCACACATACAGGGGGCATATTGTCCCAGGTCACTTATACCTGGTACACAGATGGCAGCTCCTTTTTATGTTAAGTGACTTGTAGAGCAGGCTATGACATAGTGTCAGATACTGGGGTAGTGGAGGTACAGGCAGTTTTGCTGATACCACAAATCAGCAGGCTGAGTTAATAGCCCTTACCCGTGCCTTCCAGTTACCAAAGAGACAATCTCTAAATGTTTATGCAATCTCCAAATATACCTTTTATATCCTCCTATCCCACACAGCTATCTGGAAAAACCATGAGCTTCTTATGGCAAAAGGAGGATGCATAACTAACTCAGGTTACATTATGTACTTGTTAAAACCCTCCCATCTCCCCAAGGCTGTAGGAATTATTCACTGTCAGTCTCATCAGACCAATAGTTCCATTATTTCCAAGGGAAGTAACTGGGCTGATGAAGCAGCTAACAGCAGCATTCCAAGGCCCAAACCTACCTCAATCACCTCAGGGGGTTCATATAGTATAGCCCACATTCTTGTGGATACCCCTTAACACCCAGAAAATTATGTCCTACCTACATTGGCTCTTTAATCCTAATAGCAAAGCTCTGTTTCATTTTGCCAAGGCTCACCTCCAAACCACCCCTGAGGACTTAGAGTTCTTAAAAGCTATCACTGCCTCTTGTAAAATCTGTCAAAAATCAGATCCCAAGACCAAATATCGTAGATTCTCTTTTCCTACTCACCAGGTTAGGAGCTCCCTTCCAGGAACTGACTGTCAGCTTGATTTTACTCATATGCCCACAGTCAGATGAGTTAAATATCTCCTGATTTTGGTGGACACCATGTCTGGGTGGATTGAAGCATTTCTCATCACTAAATAGAGGGCCCAGAGAGTCTAATGTTCTTCTCTGAGAAACCATTCCCTGGTTTGGAATCCCAACCTCTTTTCAATTGGATAATGATCCAGAGTTTACTTCTCAGATTTCCCAAACTTTGTTTAAGGCTCTTAACATTCCCTGGCATTTATATATCCCATATCACCCTGGGTCTTCAGGAAATGTAGAACAAACTAACCAATCCCTTAAAAATGTTCTTGTTAGGATGTCATAGGAACTTCACCTTGACTGGGTATAACTTTTGCCTCTGGCCCTTCTTAGGCTTAGGGCTCTCCCCAAAAGCCATCTTTCCATCTCTCCCTTTGAACTCAAGTATGGCTGGCCAGTTTTAACCCACAGCCTCTCATCTAAAACCTCTCCCTTTTCTGATCACCTGCTTTCTCTGCCATTATCCCATCTTTGCTCCCTGTTATGGGATTTTACCAACTACTCATCACCTCAACCATGTGCCAATTCATGCCCACCACCAATTAAAATAGGAGATCAGGTACCATTCTCTCTCCCAGACTGACAGCCCTTACCCTGCCTTACCTAAATGGCAGGGGCTCTTTAAATTATTTCTTATAACTCCCATAGTTGTCAAACTTGAGGGACTTCCTCATTGGATCCACCTGTTCCACCTTAAACTTTTGACTCTTCCAGCTCAACATACTCCCTCATATATTGTAACTCAAACAGGGTCCTGCTTGAGTTATTCCAGAGGGCACCAAGATCAGCCACTCTTTTTCCTGTTCCAGAATAATAAAAGTCTCATCACTGTAACAACTCTCCTGGGACAAAAGTTCCATATACTCTCCCTCTTCTTTCTCCTATCTGCTTTACCAACTTCTCTATATCTCCAATGTCATGCTTAAATTTCCAGTTAAACACTCAGCTGTTATTACAGGGACCATCATTAAACATAGAGCCAGAGGTACAAGGTTGGCCAAAAGTCCAGGTGGTAAGAAACAATAACGAATTTGGGGACATTCACAGGCCCAAACTCCAAAAACTCACAAAACAGACTTTAACATAACAGATTTATCATTGACTGCAGCAGTGTCTCCTGGACGTTGAGGTAATACCATGATGCTAAAGAGAACAAGTACCTTAAGAAGCAAAACATTAAGGGGTCTAATAATTCCCCTTTCTAGTAATTCTCCCTTCTTTTCCTTGCCCCCCCACCGTCTTCCGTTCTAACACTATGTCATCATAATCATAAGCTTTTAATATATCTAAAATTTATTTCTTTTCAAACATTTTTTTTCATAAGCTCCAGGTAGCCAGTTGGACCTATCTAAACAGACCAGACTCATCCAGAATAAGTATCATTTAATTCTTCCCTTATCATTCTTGGTCTTGGGAAGGAACCCCTGGAAAATTTCCTCTTCCACCCCTCCCAAAACCCTCTAACTTCCATCTTGAAACTCTCCTCCCTTAATCAACAGGATGAAAAATTTTTTCCGGACATAATTTTCTGCCTTTCTAGCATCTTGCGAGGTCCCAGCTGCCAGCCAGCCAGTTCCACGGAGGCCAGAAAAAAATACAAAGTAGTCAGCTACCCCAGGATGTGGTAAAACATCTCAAGTATCTGACACCCACAAAATAAGCAGAAAGCAGTCAGGAGAGACTGTATGATGCCCCATTCCCACCCATTAAAGATCCCAAAGTTAAAAAAAAATCCCAAAGTTCCCAAATTTTTATAATAAACAAAATGGTGGAATGCTATGACTTCAGCCACAATAAGGCTGACACTTCTGGGTTCTGGGGCTGTATATGTGCAGACAAGCCTTCAGGCAGAAGTGCCTATGGTGCCAGGGATGGTAAAGGGCCCTGTGTGACCCACCCATGTGTGACTCAGCTAAACCCATGCACACATATGTGAGCCCATCATCTGTGAATGACATAGCCATGTCAATGCTCTGTTAGCATGTTCTAGGCAGCTTTTAAAAGCTAGACGCACACCCCTCTCTCTTTCTCTCTCTGCACACGGATTCCCCAGGCCTATACACGCCCCTTCTAATAAACTCCTAAGTGGGTTTGTTGTGTGTTCCATGTTTCCTTCTCACTCATGCCAGGTAATTTCAATTACAGTAAAGAAATTGCATAAATCTCAGAAAAGACTTTGAACTTGGACTTTTAGGCATTAAGACTATGATAGACTATGAGGACTTTGGAGTTGACCGATTACATTTTGCATTTTGATATTATTGCAAGCTTATGGGGGCCAGGGAGTGGAATGTGGTACTTTAAATGAAATTGGCTTTGATAATCTCATAAGGAGTGTCACTCTTAGGAGGTGTGGCTTTATTGGAGTGTTTGGCCTTGTTAGAGGAAGTACGACACTGTGAGGGTGGACCTTGAGGTTTCTTATGTTCAGGATACTGCCCAGTATTTCAGTCAACTTCTTGTTGCCTGCAAGATATAGGAATCTCGGCTAACTCAAGCACCACCTCTGCCTGCATTCTGCCATGCTCCCCACCATGATGATAATGGACTGAACCCCTGAAACTGCACGTACACTACCCCACTTAAACGTTTTCATTTATAATAGTTGCTGTGGCCATCATGTCTCTTCACAGCAATAAAACACTACAACAATCGTTGAGTATAATCAAACCTGTATCTGTACTGCATGCCTCTCATGGCTATGTGAACACCTTTTGTACTTCACCCAAGGAACACCTGTACATTTTCTAAACATTATCACTTAAACATGATTGAGCAAGCAAAGAACACTGAATACAAATGTATTTTCTCTGAGACACTAACGTGAACACACATCATAAACAATGGTAAAAGCCAAACTTTCTCTAATTCACTCTCAAATCAAATAAACAAATATATGAATATATATCACATACACACAGACACAGTCACATACACACACAGAGATTCACACACAGACACACTAACTTCATCCTCCCTTTTACCATTAGTAAATGACTTTCTATTTATAAAAATCAATCCCCATGCTGAGGTACCACTTCCTTTTTATGTGGCATGTTGTTTCTTCAGTCATTTTCATTCATGAAAAATTAAGTGACTAAGAAATAGGAGATGCTAGCCATCTGGGGAATTTAAGGAAAGTTTACGTGACGTATTTTACTACAGTGCACAGGTTGAATATGGATAAAATCTTTAAGAGTTTACTTGAGAAAAAATTGATACTGGTATTATGTAAATGAATTCTTATATATGTATACGGAGAGTTAAGCAAATGGCAATATGAAATAGGAAAGTTGTATATTGAAACTCCAGGAAAAGAACTGTAAAGAGAAACTATAAGTGATAAAATTAAGAAAATCCTGTTAGCTTTTGTCCCTGGATCATTGGGCTACCAGGCGGCCCTGTTTAGGTGCTGAGGAGTTCCATCTGGACAGGTGAGTGTGTGCTATCCAGTGGTAGATTGTCCAGGAAGAGAGCACAAATGCCCCTCCCCCAGCTCCTTCTGCAGGGCTGTCTTTCTTATACACGAACCTCCCACCAAGCCTGCGTTTTCTGCAAGGACCTTTGCTCAGGAACAGTTTTCTGCTCCTACACTAAGGCTACCCACCCAGAGCGGGGAGTGCCTGCCTACCGGGCAGGTCTCAAGGACCCCTGAAAGGGAGCACTCAAACCTTCAGCTTGTGCAGCAGGGTGTCCTGTGTTCTATTAGTCCCTGCCCAGCCCCCCAAGATCCCCCTTTTGTCTGCGGGTCATTGGACTACCAGGCATCCATGTTTTGGTGCTGAGGAGTTCCATCTGGACGGCCGGTTCCTGCTTCAACACTGAAGAGATACACCCAGAGAGTCAGTAACAGCAAAGACTGGACCAAGAAGACACCAGGCCACTAATGCTCCATTTGAAGGAAGAGATGGGAAGGCGTCAATGCAAGAATTCCTCCAACAACCTGAAAGGCAACATGACATCACCAGAATCCAGGGATCCCGAAATAAGAATTGTACACCCTACTCTAGAAGAATTAGAAAATATCGACTCAAAAGTGAATTATATGAAAATAATAGAGGACCTTAAACAGGAGGTGAAAAATTGCCATAAACAATTAGAGATGACAAACAAAAAGGTAGAGGAAATGAATAAATCGCTCAAAGATACCCAAGAAAACCAAGAGAAACAAGAAAAAGAAATCAAACAGGTAAGGGAAGCGGTGCAAGACTTGAAGAATGAAATGGAAGTAATGAAGAAAACGCAAACTGAGGGAAGGATGGAGAGGGAAAATCTGGGTAAACTAACAGGAACTACAGAGACAAGTACTAACAACAGATTACAAGAGATAGAAGAAAGATTGTCAGACACTGAAGATACCATAAAGAAAATAAACACACTGATCAAAGAAAACAGCAAAACCAACAAATTATCATCACAAAACATTCAGGAAATCTGGGACACAATAAAAAGACCAAACCTAAGAATAATTGGGATAGAAGAAGGAGAAGAAGTACAACTCAACGGTACAGAAAATATATTTAATAAAATTATAGAAGAAAACTTTCCCAACCTAAAGAAAGATATTCCTTTGAAGGTTCAAGAAGCATAC
>NC_022012.1:6171643-6183502 GCF_000317375.1 Microtus ochrogaster | reverse complement strand
TTAAGATCATGCTCAACCTCCTTAGCGATCAGGGAAATGCAAATCAAAACAACTTTGAGATATCATCTTACACCTGTCAGATTGGCTAAAATCAAAAACACCAATGATAGCCTTTGCTGGAGAGGCTGTGGAGGAAGGGGTACACTCATTCATTGCTGGTGGGAATGCAATCTGGTGCAACCACTTTGGAAAGCAGTGTGGCGGTTTCTCAGGAAATTCGGAATCAACCTACCCCTGGACCTAGCAATGCCACTCTTGGGAATATACCCAAGAGATGCTCAATTATATGAAAAGGCCATTTGTTCAACTATGTTCATAGCAGCATTGTTTGTAATAACCAGAACCTGGAAACAACCTAGATGTCCTTCAATGGAAGAATGGATGAAGTAAGTGTGGAATATATACACATTAGGGTACTACTCAGCAGTAAAAAACAATGACATCTTGAATTTTGCATGCAAATGGATGGAAATAGAAAACACTATCCTGAGTGAGGTAACCCAAACTCAAAAAGATGAACATGGGTGTACTCACTCATAATTGGTTTCTAGCCATAAATAAAGGTCAGTAAGTCTACAATTTAATATCCTAAAGAAGCTAAATAAGAAGGTGAACCCAAAGAAAAACATATAGCTATCCTCGTGGTTATGGGAAGTAGACAAGATTGCCGGGCAAAAAATTGGGATCTTGGGGATGGGGTGGAAGGGGGGTAAGGGAAGATGGGGAGAGAAAAGTGAGAAGCGGAGGATGGGGGAACTTGGGGAAACGGGATGATTGGGATAAAGGAAGATTGGATAGGGGAGCAGGGAAGCACATATCTTAATTAAGGGAGCCATCATAGGGTTGGCAAGAGACATGGACCTAGAGGGGCTCCTAGGTGCCCAGGGCGATATCCCCAGTTAGTTCCTGGGGCAGCTGAGGATAGGGAACCTGAAATGACCCTATCCTATAGCCATACTGTTAAATATTTTGCATATCACCATAGAACCTTCATCTGGCGATGGATGGAGACAGAGACAGAGAACCACACTGGAGCACTGGACTGAGCTCCCAATGTCCCAATGAGGAGCAGAAGGAAGGAGAACATGAGAAAAGAAGTCAGGACCACAAGGGGTGCACCCACCCACTGAGACAGTGGGGCTGATCTATTGGGAGCTCACCAAGCCCAGCTGGACTGTGACTGAAAAAGCAGGGATAAAACCGGACTCTCTGAATATGGCGGACAATGAGGGCTGCTGAGAAGCCAAGGACAATGGCACTGGGTTTTGATCTTACTTCTTGTTCTGGCTTTGTGGGGGCCTAGTGAGTTTTGATGTTCACCTTCCTAGACCAGGATGGAGGGGGGAGGACTTTGGACTTTCCACAGGGCAGGGAACCCTGACTGCTCTTCAGACCGGAGAGGGAGGGGGAGAATAGTGGGAGGAGGGGGAGAGGAGTGGGAGGGAAATGGGAGGCTGGGAGGAGGCAGAAATTTTTTTTCAATAAAAAATAAATAAATAAATAAATAAATAAATAAATAAACAAATAAATACATAGAAGAAAATCCTGTTAATGCGAAGTATGCTTGTTATATATTTAGGGAGTGATGATACAATTAAGGGAAACAATTTTAAAATTTGCAACCATGATATGAAACTTAGTCAAGCAAAAGTAGTTATATCCACTCTAGGAAAATGTATGGTTAATGCAAACAATGTTTTCCAGTAGGGTTCAGAGAGTTGCTTTTTAGGCCTCCACCACTGCCATTTCGAATATTATTTTCTGTAATTTAAATTTTTTTCTCAAAACTTATATGGAGCTGCATTATAATGTGTAGTGATATTTCATTTGCATTTTAGTAGACACAGCTTGCCTTAAGTTCGGAGTGTAAAACAGCCACTCTGTCCAGTTGTAGACCAGGCTGCAATAAGACACACCTTTAATCCCAGTAACCACACTATTTGCCATAGAACCTAGGCAGTGTATCTCAGAGCTAGACAGGATTATAAAACAGAAGGAGGAGACAGCTCTCAGTCACAGTCTTATTCTGAGATTCCTGGAGGCAGGATCTCTATTTGGGACTGAAGTTGAGGTAAGAGCAAGTGGCTGGTGGCTTTGCTTTTCTGATCTTCAGGTTGAACCCAAATTTCTCTCTTTGAATTTTTATTTATAGTGCTTCAATATTGTTCTTGAAATTTTTTGATTATGCTTTATTGTTTAGTAGCTGTGTAATTTCTGTGACTACACTTAGTTTCTGCAGCCATCCATACTTCTGATTTTCATTGCAGATCATACCAATGCTATACAGCACAAGAGAATATTAATGACCACACACAATATTTACTATTAAGGAAAAAATGTGTGACCTATTTATTAATGATTTAAAAACATTTGAAAAAATTTTGATCACCATGTTAGAGAATCAACTGTGTTTCAAATGTTCATTCTAAAAACACTGATGTTGGGATAGGTTTTTAAATACAGAATCAAAGGACAAGATACGTTTCATTGATCCATGCATGAAACAACTGTAGCTCTCTTTCATCTGTAGATATGAACTCTACAAACATGGAGAACAAGAAGCACTGTCTCATAGAAGATGAGGGGAAAGTAATTTCTAAATGTATCCTTTTTGTAATTTTCCCAGGGCACAGCTGGATAAACCAAACTCAAGGAATGCTCGTCTCATATACATAGTGCAGACTATTTACATGTAGCCCCATATCATTTGTCTGTAGATTATAGATATCATACTAAATAAATACTGATGTGCTTATTACTGAAAGACTAATAGTAACAATGTATGTTGGGAGGAGAGATGACTCGGTAGTGAAGAGCATTGACTGCTCATGCAGAGGCACGAAGGTCACTTCCAAGTCCCACATACTGGCTTACAACAACTGTAACTCCAGTTCTGGTGAATCTGACACTTTTCTTGCCTCTAGGTGCTCCTGCATGCCTATAGCATGTATACATACATTCCAGCATGCACACACACACACGTACATGCACACACACACACACACACACACACACACATGCACAGGCATACACACACACAGTAAAATAAATAAACCAGTGCTAGTGGTGGAAGGACATGTGTAAACTCACAACAGCAGCTGGGCACAGCAGTGGCTCTCTCTCATCAGTGAGTAGAGCAGATAGAGGATAACTAATGACCTAAAAGAGTTAGCTGTCAGTAACAACAGGATGAAACAGATGATTATTGAACAGGTCTTCATTTACCCAACAGACTTTCACTTTTGCCTTCTATACGCAAGAGTGGGTCATAGATGGAATAACAAAACATATTTCAACAAAGTGAAACAAGAAGATATTGTGTTCTTTCAATATAGTAATCTTACACAAGAAAGCAATAAGGCTCAAACAGCAACAACAAAAGAAATCCCACAAGTTTAGAAAGTTTATAGTTCTCAATAATACTTTAGTCACTGAAGAAATCCAAAGGAAAATTTAAAATATGTGAGAAAGAAAATATGTGAGTTGGTTAAAATGTGGTTGTCATATGCAGAGCCTTTGACAGGTACATTTTTTTAGTTTTAAATACCTGTATTGGATAACAGGAAAATCTAAAATAACTAATATTAGCTCTCACCTCAATAATAACAACAGTAAAGAAAAAATTAGAAGGGAGAAGGTAATATTAGAAATTATTAAGAGAAAAATGTTAGATACATCAATAATACAAAGAAACCTCTGAAATGAAATTAGTAAGTGCCTATTAAGGTTGTTTGTGTGTGTATTTGTGTGTATACATATATACATAAATGTATATGTAAACAAATGGAGAAAAAATATTGGAACTAAAACAAAATATAAGAATAATTATTTTAAGCTCTATTAGGAAGAGTTTAACTGTGTTTTAAAATTTTTCAACAAAGATATTTCAAATGCATGTGGTTCCAAGGAAAATTTAACCCAATATCCAAAATATAGCTAACATCAATTTCACACAAGCATGTTAAGATAATAGATAAGATATATACCCTTTTTATCATTAAAACTTTATTATATTGAATTTACAAATAATTTCAAAATTTGCATTTTTAAGCTAACATCACATTTTACCAAGGTATAATATTTTACTAATACACACACAAGGCCAGTATCTCTTACAAATATGGGTACAAAATCATTTTTAAAAGTATTGAACATCATTTGGTATGTAGCCCATTGGTTAGACTTCTTGACTATCATGCACAATGCCCTGTGTTTAACTGCCAGCATCTTATAATTTATGCATGGTAGTACAGGATGCTTATACCACTGTTTGGGAGATGGAGAAAGGTTGATTGTAGCCCAATGTCATCCTTATTCAGTCTTGGATTCATGAGATTCTATCTCACATGAAAATAAATAAGATAATTAAATAATAAGTCGAAACAGAGGATGCACACAAAATTAATTAAGTAGTATTTATTTTAGCTACAGAATATAATACAATATTCAAAAATCAATATGTGTGCTCCATTACATCAACATACCAATGAAAACGTTGCATAATTATAGAATTTAACAATGCTGAATAACCTTTAAAACTCAGCATCTAACACAAACTATTATCAGATAATAAAGGAATACATTAAAACTTTCTCAAGCCTATTAAACCATTTACAGAACTGCAGCTGGCTTTATATTAAAAGGTAAGGAATGAATCTTTTCTCTTTAGATAAGTAAGAAAGCAATGGTGTCTACTCTCGTACTATTACTAGGATAGTGCATGAAATTTCAAGCAGTATAATGAGGTAAGCAATGGAAATAAAATAAAGCAAGACTGCAAAACAAAAATATACAAATATCTATCTTTGAGCGCCATGCTTATTTGCAGTGTTATCTTCACTGTTCTAGAGAGAAAAAAAGTAAGAAGATATAGTCATATGAACAGTTGATTTTAAAGAAACAATAATATTTATAATTGCTATAAAGAAAAAAAAAGAGGTGGATACATAGTGCTTTTTGAAGAAATTTTCCCAAACCTTTGAGTAAAAAATTTGGATACTACAAAATAGTATGGCTAAAGAATATAAAATAATGTAAAAAATAGAAATTTAAAAAATAAAACATGCTAAAAACTGTGCAATAACCCTACTCGTACTTTATGTAACAAACAATAATTCTGGAAGGATCACTTACCTTTGAAAGAAAAAAAGTAAAATGAAACAGAATTGACAGTTGTAAAGTACATCACCAAAACATACATTTTCAAGTATATAATTATACAATTATTAACACCAAACAAATTTTAAATATTAAAAGTAAATAAAAATCTATATAATAAAATGTTAATGAAGAGATAAATAAAATACATATTCTGAAAAAAGTATATTGAACAATTATGACTAATAATTTATCTCTAGGGCTATAAAAACATTATGGAAGATAAATTTCCAGCAAATGATCTAAGATTCCTCACCAATTAGATGCTATGCCACACTAGTTACGCTGAAATCTAAATGTGGTTATGTCATGTTTAATAAATTTTGGTTTAGGAAATCAGCTTTAATAGACATATTCTTAGGGCCACCTTTAGTTTATTGTTGGATTAGGTTTACTGTGTTGAATACAAAGGATTAAGAAAAAAAGTTGTGGTCAATATTTCCATGTCCTTCAATTATATTCTATGATATAAGAGGTCAATGAAGAGCAACTTGAGTACTTCTCTCTCTGTCTGTCTCTGTCTTCCACTGTATCTCTCTCTCTCTCTCTCTCTCTCTCTCTCTCTCTCTCTCTCTCTCTCTCTCTCTCTCTCTCTCATGTGTGTGTGTATGTGTGCAAGTAGATAAACTTCCACGTTGGCCTCATGGCATCCCTCTTCTGAGCTGGGATTAAAATCTGTGCCACCCCATGAAATATGTTAAGGAAAAGCAGGCTCTGTAAGACTTAACTTTTGTAAAATGCATGCTGCTCTCAAGACTGCCCTGAGTAGCTTTCTGATTGCTGGAAATTCAGGCAAGCATTCTGATTGAAAACAGATCCTTTGTGTTTGGTACAGGGTACAGGCAGAGGCTCAGAGAGCTGCCTAGAAAACAGCAAAGAATAGGAAAGTCACGTTCATCACACTGAGTGATACTCCCTATAAATAGGAGAAAATAATTGCTAGCATGAAAGCAGTGTGATTTTTCTGAACTTAAAGCCTTCATATAATTATAAGTACTTTATTACTAATTACAAAATTATATTACTGTATAACAGGAGTAATAAAGAATCCTTGAGGCAGTTTTTAATCATGATCTTTTTTTCCAAAATAAATAATTTAATTAGAGCCTTGTTACTAATTTAAGAATTCTTAATTAATGACTTATGGCCTAAAGGACTTTTGCACCGGTATATAATAAACTAGTTGTGTAATTAGTAGAAATTTAATGATTTAACTGTCAATTTCCAAATTATTGGGTTTAATATGTTTTTGAATTAAGACTATTATGTTTTATATTAATTTAAAAATTTTAATTTAGATATATGAGTCATCAGGTCTTAGCTATAAACTTTTTAAGATAAATGAATACCTTTCCAGACAGACTTTAAAAATAACAAAAGTCATATAATAATTGGAGCTCTTTGCTTTGATTAATTATAAGATTCTACATAGTTGTTTCCCATGTTTAAAATTCATATGCTTTTATGCTTCAGGAGCATTCTGTTTTAGTATAATACTTTGGTGATGTAAAATAACAAGTATGATGACTGACTGAACATCTCCAGGGAAATAAAAGTTTGGTAGTTTTATCTTTCATATTTCCACTTCATTTTGCTGTCCTAAGCAGGTCAGCATAGTCTGTTGCTGATATCTCATAGTTATGTGATGACTGTACATTTACAGAAATCACAGTTTTATGCTCAAGGCTTGGGGGAACAAAAGGCTGGCTCACACATTTGGCTTGTCCTTGTGTGTTATGGGGGTTCTCTAGGGAAAGGAGCACACAGGGTATCAAAACATCATTATAAGCAAAAGGACTAAACTGTAGATTAATACTTTATGGTGGGACAGAAACTCAGAGGTCCAGTGACTGCTTCCTGCCAAGATCTCAGGTTTAAGAACCCTGTGATCCTCAGAAAGGAAGAGGAGCAGTCAAGAGAGGAAAACGTAGAGTGAGCCACAGTCTGATTCTGAATGCCTGAGAGATGTGAAGTGCTATGCCTAAGGAAAAGAGAGGACGGATGTCTTAGGTCACAAAGAGAACAAATCTGTCTCTCCTTGTTCTTGGCTTACCTAGAGCCTCAACAGACTGGATGATGCTGAACCATCTGCTTTACCCAGTTCTCCACTTTGTATGCTTGCAAGAGATGCACTCACAGAGATACCAGAATCATGGAACAAACTGAACACACCTTTGCTGAGCAGTGTGAGCAGATGAAATGGATCCTTATGCTTTGTCAGGTAGGAGGACCTCTTATAAATTCCCGAGGTATTGATAAGATATGCATTGTCTACCATAAAGGACTTGTATACCAATTCTAAAGAAAGTTCCAAGAGGAGGCCTGTGGTTGCCATGGTTAGCTTAAACACATCATGACATTCTCATGAAAGAAAAGCAAAACTTTTGATAGACCAGAATGATAAATTATCATTTTATGCTACAATGACTATGACGACCAATCACAGAAATAATGCTCACTTTCAGCTGAGCAAAGAGCTAATATTTATTGAAGGCTTGTCTCTGTAATAATCTTTGGATAGTTTGAAGGAGAAACTCAATCTTATCTTTAAAAAATAATGATCCTCCTATACTTTGCATTTCTTTTATTTTTTAAATGCTAACATGCTTAAAATATTTAATATCTTTACTTATTTAAGTGTTAATTCACATAAAGACCTGACTTTAGTATAAAGGACATTAAGGAAAGACTGTTAAAAGAATTTGTATAAAATCTACAGACACTGCTTCATTTTTAATTATTCAACCATTGTGGGAAAAGTACAAATTTGAATAGCTTGACTATAGACACCAATGAAAAGTCTTCAAAAATTAAGGATAAGCCTCATGTTTAGCAGTAGATGTCCAATACAAAATGAACACAATGGCGTCTTTAGAGGTCCTTTGTCTCATAATGGTAAGTCGGGGCATTATTTTTTACTTTACAGGTCTTTTGCGTGCATATTGTATGACCTCCAGATTGTGTGATTCCTGTGTGTGTGAGCATGTGTGTCTTTGCATCTGTTTAATTTTCCTGTGTTTTTCCCCCCTTTGGCTCTTTTTTCTTGTTTAGCTGTTTTTGTCACATACTAATTCGTTTGGTTTTGATTTGTATTCATTTATTTTCTCATTATTCCAGAGATGCCTGTTGGTTTTCTAATGAGAAACAAAAGGTTATGGATCTACATGGGAAGGGAAGGGAAGAGAAACTTCCAGGAATAGGGGGAGGGAAAACTGTAATCAGGATATATTGTAAGAAAAAAATCTATTGTCAGTAAAAGGAAAATAAAAATATGTATGAGAGCAACTCTCATGTGTTATTGGATAAATACCTTGAAAAATCTACATATTTAGTGAAAATAATACAATATAGTAAAAAATGCAATGCTGCAGTGACTTGAAACAGAGAACACATAGAAGTCTCTATGTGAGATGAATTTATTTTTTCTAAACATTCACTAGAGAAAGAGAGATTGTATTCCTTCATACAGCTCCATTTATGTAACATTGTATTCACTGGTCATGTGGACTTGAGACAAGCTGGAGTCATCTAAGAGAAGGGATCCTAGACTGAGAAAATGCCTTCATAAGAGCTGGCTATGGCAAGTCCATAGGGCATCTTCCTAATTAGTGGGTGATTGGGAAGGGCCAAACCAATGGGGGGTGGTGTGACCCCTGGGCTGTGTGGTTTTATGTTCTGTAAGAAAGCAGGCTGAGCAAGCCTTCTGAAACAAGGCAGTAAGCAGCACTCCTCCATGGCCTCTGCATCAATTCTTGCCTCCAGGTGCCTCTTTGGTTTGAATACATGCTATGGATGGTGGTTCAAGATATGTAAGCCTAATGTGCCCTTTCTTCCACAAGTTGCATTGGTCATGGGATCTCATTTTAATAAAATCCTAAAGACAATGGGTGTTGGGTTGTTCCATATATAGTGCATAACAGTTTGTATTATCTGCTAGAGCTCTTTCTTTCTCTTCCTTTCTTCGAGCCAAGCCTCCAGCATCTACCTATTGCCAAATACATTCACACTTCCTATATGTTATATTCTAAAGCATGTGCAAGATTCAAATATGCCATGTTGTTGCATACATGTTCTAATTTTAAAAAAATAGAACTTGAATCATGGAAACTATATGTTTAGTAGAATACTGTAGAAGATTAAGAAGAAACCATTTAGAGAGTATAGAGGAACACGGATATGAATAAAAATGTTGGTAGAGAATAAGTCACGTGTGCCCTAGCATGGTATACTAATGATTTGGCCTGTCGATACCATCTGCTGTGTGTGCTTGGATATATCCCCAAGTTTCCTTAAGTCTTTGAGGTCACAAATTTAGTTTTCAGCCAGATCAGCATCTGCCTTGTGGGAATGGGCTCCCATCACTAAGAGTGCTCCAATCAGAAAGCAGCTTGGTACGTGGGCGGGAATGACTGTAACCATAAACGGTTCTGGAACTTTGTGTCAGGCTAATGAAGCTGCAGACCCTAAATCCAAGCTCTCTAGGACAGTGGGAATGCTGAGGTATTTTCTGTGGCCCTTCTCTATCATGTTTATTGACTGACATCATGTGAGTGGCTGCAGTTGTTTAGGGACATCTCCACAGGAGGAATGTCATACAACATAGATGATGATCTTACCTGTTTCTGTTGGCAGAGCAATTGCACTTTACTCAAACATTCCCTTCTGAACGGAGAAATGAGTCTCAGAAAAAATAGGAAGCAAACACAGCCTAGGCATTTCATAAAATTGACATGTAAAGTATTCACACACCAGTCCCACAACCCACGAGGTTACACAAACTACTGCTTGGGAGAGGATACTCTCCAATAACCATGCTCTCCTTTAAGAAACTACCTGGCCTTTCAGCTGCCTGCTAGTTGTGAAATGAACTCCAGGGAGGCATCTTTCCTCCATCGTCTCACAAGCTGAAGTGGACATCATGATGATGTAATTGCCTTCAGCTGCTCATGGCTCTGTAACAACCCCCTCCCCCACATTTCTGTACTAATAGTACTGAACTGATTGCTTAGCCAATTTGGACTTTGGGGGAGCATTTTCTATGGTGTTTCATTGCTGCATGTTTGATCTTGTCTCCCTAGGAAAAGTCAGACAGCATACCTGAGTTTTGTCTCTGTTGTTGTGTTTGTGGGCTCAGGTTGTTACACAACTTCATTTTGGTGACTGCCTTGGTGGCAGAAAACACCGTGGAAACACACACACACACACACACACACATACACACACACACAGTGGGAAGGGAAAAGTGAGAAATAATAATAGCTCATGTGAACTTTGGGGTAGAATACTTGTTCAAAGAAGCAGATTTCCTGTAATAAAGAATGCAAGTTTTGCTCAGGCAAATCTACCTAAGACTTATTTCTCTAAAGGTGAATAATTAAAAGAAGATTCCAAAGGCTGCAAGAGAAATGATTCTTAGAAAGCAAGTATGGCATTGGAAAAACAAGTGATCAAACTAGGAAACTAACATTAAAGATTACCCTTGAGAAGTGAAGGAGAGATAAGTCATTAGCAAACACAATGTTTGATCTAAGTTCACCTTTCTTGTGTAATGAGAGATGCTAAGAAATACTCTGTAGATTAATACAAATACTCATCATGAGAAAAGAAACATAAGTATAAAATTATATTCTAATGATAATTAAATTTACAAATTAAGTATAAGTAACTGATAGAGAAATTAGAAATATGTAGAATGGATTTTGTGATTCAAAATATTAGTGGAAATTAAAAACAAGTTTAAATTTTTATTAGTAGAGTTCTTGGTCTTTTCCCGTGATTTTTATGTTTGTAGTTGGGTTGTTTATATTTTTGATAGTTTCCTATAATTCCAATGTGATTTCCAACCTTTGAGAAAATCACAGATAAAAACCTGTAATAGAGAGGCTCTTTGTTTACGAGCTACCCATCCAGCACGGAGACCTGATCTCTCGGCGCCAGGAGAGCCAACATTAGGGTGAGTTTCTGACCCCGTGGTGCCAGCCCGGGACAGGGAACTCAGAAGTTCCTCAACCCCCTATCCTTCTTGGGCTTTCTGCAGGGCCTCTACTCCCTGCATACTGCCTCTTTCTTCCTATTCCACCCAGCTTTCATCCAGAACCCTCCCCACTTCGGCCCCACTGTCCTCTTTCGACACATAACATTACCCAGCCCAGCCTGTCTGGGCACTGGGTGGGAATCCTCAGGGCACCCAAGCGGGTGGAAGTTCCTTTGTTTCTATAGACTGCCTGCGCCAAGCAGAGTAGGCGCTTTGTCTAAGAGCTACCAAACCAGCATGGAGACCTGATCTCTCAGCGCCAGGAGAACCAACATTGGAGAGAGTCATAATTGAGCACGGGGATCTGATCTTGGCACCAGGAGAGCCATCACTGGGGAGAGCCAGCACTGGGAAGGTACATCAGTAGGCAAGGAGACCTGATCCGGTAAAAGAAGATCCATACGGGAGCATTTGGAAGAAGAGATGGGCAAACGCCAATGCAAGAATTCACCCAACATGCTGAAAAGCAACATGAAGCCACCAGAAAAGAGTGACCTCACAACAGGAGGACATGAACACCTTAATCAAGAAGTAGAAAAGATTGACTTCATGAAAGTGATTGGCACCCTTAAACAGCATGTAAAAAACGCCCTTATAGAAATGGATGAGAAATATACCAAAAAGTTTGAAGAATTGAATAAATCAGTGAATGATACCCTAGAAAACCA